>NC_058133.1:255462555-255492612 GCF_016433145.1 Gracilinanus agilis | reverse complement strand
ACATGTTTATTATAGGAATTTGTTTTGTTTTTATGCATATCTGTAACAGGTTTTGTTTTTCTTGCCTTCTCAATGGGTGGGACGGAGAGAAAGAGAATTCAGAACTAAAAATAAAATAGAATTTTAAAAAAGAGATAATCCATAAAGGAAAAACAAACAATGAAAAATTATTAATATCTAGATTATGACATATAGTTGGATAACCAACCCACTAAATTTATATATATATATTTGAATTAAGTACAATAGAGTTGAGGAAAAAATTGAATAGGAGAATAAAACCTCATTTGATTGTACTTACGTAGTTGTATAATTCCAAATTAATGTCTGCTCCAAAGACCCATCTTTTTGACTCAAATGTTCTCCCATTGATAAGGTATGTTGGAAAATATTGGAACATCACAATTTGTAAAGAACTAAAATTGTGATTCAAGGGTCAGTAGGGAGACATGGTGACTACAAGTAACATTTTAACATATTTATAATGATAAATTACTCCTGAGTAGTATAAGAGATATTACTGAGGAAATATGTTATTAGAAAAGGAAGTATACTGGTCAAGTGACAAAAAACAGTTGTATAGACATGTTCCCTTGATACTCATAAAATGTAAAAAGATTTAGAAGAACTTATCCAATATATGTGTGTATTTTCTTTGGAGGATTTATGGGAGAAAAAAATCACAGATAAGAACAGCATTGGATGGATAAGAAGGCATGGCTGAGATCAGATTGCACTGAGGTAGGAAATACCTGTATCATGAGATCATAGGTCCCTTAAAATACTGAAGAAGGAAACAATCTCTCTCTCTATAGCCCAAATTTCTTTTTAAAATTTCTTTTTCCTAGAAGAGAATACAACTTTTACATTCAGGTTGTCATTTACAATTGGCTATGACCCTGTGACCCTGTGGCTCTGGGTCATTCACTTTATCTTTCTGTGCCTCAGTTTCCTAAAAAATAAAATGGATGTGTTTATTGTACTTCCCTCACAGATTTATTTGAAAAATTTAAAAAAGATGAAGAATGTGAATGTCCTTTTGAAAGTATAAAAGATAAATGTGGTACATGTATGATATGTAGTTGATGGCCACCCAAATCCACAATGTTGAGTTTGGAGTCAGGGGATGTTGGCTTAAATCTTGGCTCTGCTTCTTGCTACTTTCAGTGTCCTGGCAAATCACTGAACCTTATTGGTCCTCAGTTTCCTTATCTATAAAATTAGCAGGTTGGAATAAATACTGTCTGTGGTCCCTTCCAGCACCAAATGGATGATCCTAGCAAGGCATTTATTATTAGTTAGAAGCCCTTTTACTTTATGTAGCCCTTTGTTAATACCCAGAACTGTCTCTATTCTTAATTTGGCATGCAGCCTATAACCCAGTGGGGGAACCTTTTAAAACCAAAATAATGAGCAACTTTCCTGTAGGCAGAGAGAACAGAGGAGAGGAATTGATCAAGGAGTTGGAAAAGCTTGACATTTCTTCACAGTATGCTATCTTTTCAGATAAACTCACCTGTACAGCACACGTTTAAGAACATTCTTTATTATGTTTCTATTTCCATATCTCCAAAGGAGCACATAGAAATAGCACTTTGTTGGTCTGAGTACAGTGAATTCTTCACCACAAACAATCACTTCAACGGAATTCAATAAACATTTATTAAGGACCTACTCCATGCCTGTATAACCAATGCTCCCTGTGGTCACGCTATACAACAGTCACTCTTTCTATACAAAAGTACTGGATTGTGTAATGCTTTGCACTGTATATAGGGAGAGGAGAAGGGGAGGCTGTTATACGAGTTCATGCCCTGACTACTCTTTTGTTCTGTCCTTGAACAGCATTTACCTTTCAATTCTTCTCAGTCCTCTCCCGTCATTCTAATCACCCACCAGCTGAGACAGAAAAATCCGCCTACACTCTCAAACCCTTGACAAAACTAATACTGAATATTTATATAGTGCTTTAAAGTTCACAGTGTACTTTTGATATTGGACATTCATTAGACCCTTTATCTACTGAATCACTTAGCAGCCCCTAGAGGAATATTAAAAAAATTTATTAATGCAAATTGGCTTGATGTTGTAGACATATATTTTTAAGAAGAATAGAATTCCATATCATCCCTTCCCTAGTAAAATATATTTACATAAACATAATTGTTTTGGGGGATGAAATCAGATACTGGTTATTTGTTGTTTTGTATAACCAGAAGTTAATGGCACGTCCATTAAGGGAAGCTATATTATTGATTTGACATTCCATAAATAGTTCTCATATTGTACTAAATGAAACAAGACACAGATTGCAATTTAGAGTCATAAGCATGAATTTTAAATGTCTTAACATTTTAAGTACCTCTTTTCTTGTGCCCATCTTGTCTTTTGGTAGAAGGATTTTCTATATAAAACCATCCCCTGCTGTTGGAACTTCCTCAGAATTATGAGCTCATTTTAACTTGTTTGTGGTAGAGCCCAGCTCTTTTCTAAGAAAAATAACTGACATTTAAATATTGCTTTAAAGTTTGGGAAGCATTTTATATACATTATCAATTAATCAACAAGCATTTATTCCTATGTGCCACAGAAGCATGCTAAATAGTACGGAAGGCAAAAGAAAGGCAAAAACCAGTTCTTGCCCTCAAGGAGTTCACAGTCTAATGAGGCAAGACAACATATAAACAACTATGTACAAACAAGATATATACAGGATAAACTGGAGATAATAGGGAAGGCTTTAGATTTAGAGGGATTGGTGACAGCTTGAAGGGATTTTAGCTGAAATCTGAAGGAAGCCAAAGAAGTCAGGCATGAAGGACAGAAACAACCTGTGAAATGCCCAGAGTCAAGATATGTAGTGTTGTGTTTGAAGAATTGCAGAAGAAAGTGTCAGAAAACTATGTGTGTGTGTGGGAAAGGTATAAAAATCTGGAAAGGAAAGGGGGTGTTGGTGGGGGTCACATTAGGAAGGGCTTCAAAGTCCAAAGAGGGGGCTTTCTATTTCTCCTTGGAGATGAGAGGGAATCACTGAATTCTATTGATTACAGAAGAGGGGGTGGCATGGTGAGACCTATACTTTAGAAAGATCAGTTTGAAAGCTGACATGGATTAAAGTGGGGAGAAACTTGTAGCAGGGAGACCAACCAGAAGACTATTGCAATAGTCTAGGTAGGAGGTGATGAGGATAAATTAGGGTGGTGGCAGTATCAAAAGAAAGAAGGCAACACGTATGAGAGCTATTATGAAGGTAGAATGGATAGGACTTGATTATATATGGGAAAGGGGGGGCAAGTGTGAAGCATTGAGGATGATACCTAGGTTATAAGCCAAGTTGACTGGAAGGACAGTGGCTAACCCTTGAAAGTAAATAGGAAGTTAGATAGAGGAGAGACCTTGGGAGAAAAGACAATGAGTTTCATTTTGGACATGTTGAGTTTAAGATGTGTGCAAACAATTAATTGAGAAATCCAATAGGCAGTCAGAGGTGCAAGGTTGGAGGAAAGGAGAGATATTAGAGCTAGATAAGTAGGTCAGTAGTACGTAGGTGAGACAGTGGAGAGAACACTAGATAGAGTCAGGAAGATTCATCTTCCTAAGTTCAAATCTGACCTCAGACACTTAGAAGCTATGTGACTCTGGGTAAGTCACATAATTCTATTTGCCTCAGTTGTTCATCTGTAAAAACGAGCTAGAGAAGGAAATGCTCCAGCATCTTTGCCAAGAGATTCCAAATGGGGTCATAGAGAATTAGATACAACTGAACAACAACAAAAAAGATTTGAGAATCATTAGCATTGAGTTAATAATGTAATCCATTTAATCCATGAGATCACCAAGTGAAACATAGAGGGAAAAAAGAAAGGGGTCCAGGATAGAGCCCTGTGGGATGCCCATAGCCAGCAAGCATGACCTAGATCAGTGATGTTGAACCTGTGGTGGAGCATTTGGGCCACTTCCCTTCCCCCTTTATACTTACTGAGGAAATTCCTCACTTCACCCACCCCTTCACCTAGCAACCCAATGGGAGAACTTTCTCCCTCTCCTGTATGGGATAAGGAGGGACATGGCATGGCACATGGTCTCTAAAAGGTTTACCATCACTGGCCTAGATGAATATCTAAGGGAGCAGTCAGACAGGCAGGAGGAGAACCAGGATAGAGCAGTGACATGAAAACCTAGACAGAAGAAGATATAAAGGAGATCTCATTTGAATTTCACAAAGCATTGTGAGAATGAGGAAATAATCTCAGAATTAAGTGTTCTGTCTACCTATCGCATAAAAGAGTTTGGATTTGAACCTTAGTCTTCCTTCATCTGTATTCAGCACTCTATCTTCCATGCTGTCTTTATATTGTAGCATTTTTCAATTAAGGGATGATCTAGATCTGAGATTAAGAGTTGGAAGAGAACTCATCTAGTCAAACCCCCATATTTTACAGATGAGGCCATTAGATTACAGAGTTTTAGTCCCTTGCCTAAGATCACATGGTCAGGAAGTAGTAGGGCTGTAATATCAACTCTGATTCTCTTACTCCAAATCAATCCCTATTTATACTAAATTATGGTTAATCACTCCAATCCCAAGTCTACTATGCTAGATTACCTTTGCTGATATCTGAAAAAGTCTGGAAAACATTATCTTGTGTGGAGTGCATTTGATTTTATTTACTATAAAGTTAGTGGCACTTTCTTTGTAGAAGAACTAACAGATTATCAAATCCAAGATAGTGGTAATTATGGTCCTTTTAAAAAAAGGATCAATTGCCTCTGAGTTTAAACTTGAATATCAGTTTGAAAAAAGGAATACATCTGTATGGCTTTTAGATTTTTTATAATAGCATTGAATAAATTGTCTATATATAACCCAGACCAAAGAAGTAAAATCTTGGTTAAAAAAGAAAAATGAAACAAATGGTCCAAAGACTGGAAAAGGGAAAAGTGTATAGAGAAAGATATGGGTATGACACCTCTTTTCTTCCTACTAGATTTACGGTATTTCTTTTCATCTTTTTAAAAATTCCCTATAGAGAAACTATATATTAGCTCTGTTTTTGTCTACAGTTCTTGGAGATAAGTAACATGATTTCTAGTAATGGTCTCAATAAAATAAAACTCCACTAAAATAATTTAATTTTATATGGCATTTGTTGATAGAATTTGACCAGTTAGGAAAAAAACACATCCCAAAAAAGTCAGAGAAGGGATGCTTTGAATGATTTGTGTCTTTGCTCAGCTTCTATTGATGCAAAAAATAAAAACTGATTATATTTGCAATTATTTGTTGTTTTGTATTATGCCCTCACTGCTCACTTTTTCCATTGATTCAACCATTAGAAGATAAATGAAATTTGAAAAGAAAGTGTCAGCTACCAAAAAAATAACATTTAATATCAAATTATATAAAAAATATCAAATTAATATCAAACCTGACCTTCCACCTTTAGCTGCATTGCTGCCTCTTCTTGGTATGAGTGATCTCGGAAGAAGCAGGTGTATCCTCCCTCATCAGAGAATCTCACATGCTGGATTCTTAGGGTTACTTTCCCTTCTCCTATGGCATCCTTCACCAGTTTTGTTCGCCCTCGGTATTCAGCTGCCTGCTCCACATCTTGATCCTTTCCATTTCGGTAGAGGTGAACCACTCGAGAAAAGGGAGGCCGATACCAGCCGATCTCCATTCCTGTTGCATTCTTAGCAGGTGAAAGATGGCATGACAGCTCAATCTCATCCCCTATAAAGGTCTGGATTGGGTGAGCTGGTCCTACTACTGTGAATTGTCCTGTTCAGTGCATCAAGAAGAAACTAAGGATCAGAGGGAAACCTCAGACTGGAAGTAAATGCAGTTGGTGCAGTCAGGGGAAGATGGAGGTGCTAAATTCCCAGGCAGAATCTAAGACCTCAAGCATCCACTTTTGATCTTTAAATACATATATATGTGTATATGTACACATACATGTATACACATGTAAAAATTATATATAATATATATTAATATATATTTAAATTATATATACATATATATAATTCTAGTGATCAAGATGCCTTGTGCTCTCTTGGCATTTAATCACATTAACTGTTTAAGAAACCAGAGTTGCCCCCCCCTTTTTTTCTTACCTCATTCAAGTTCCTTAACCTAGCCTTGAAGAGTCCTTTATCAACTGTGCTTTTTGGAAACAGCTCTCATTTTGATTCTTTAGCTCTAATCTGCTCTTTTTCCATGACCCATTTCAACCTCTAAGGCTTCGCTCATATAAATTTGCCCACCTTGAATGCCCTCTTTTATTAATTTATGTCTCTATGTCTCCCCTCTCCTTCTAAATACAATTCATTTCTCCTCCTGCAGGAAGACATCCTAGTTTATTACTATCTGGTATCTTCATAAGCATTTTTGGATTCTGATTCGCTATATTACTTGACATTTTTGATATGTTACTTTATGACTTATTACTCATAAGTTCTTTTACAGTTTTATAGTTGCTCTTGGTTAGACAACAAGCTTCCTAAAGGTAAAGACTCTATGAATTAGACTTGGAGATAACCAAGGGAGGTGATACTCTTTCATTAGACTTGGGAGCCAAGAGCCCTCTATCTTGCTCTTTTTAAAAAATCTCCCCTGTGTCTAATAAAGGGCTTTGCTTAAAAAAAAAAAAAAGCAACTAGTTGACTAGTTGATTAATTTGTGGAATGGAACATTAGTTCTCCAATATGATGTAGAAAATGACCTCTTGTCTCTAAAGTTCTCCTTGCAGAGGAAGGAGCAGACATTTCTTACCTGAGTAGGTGGAAGGAAGTTGGAGAAGGAAGAGGAAGAAGAAGTAGTCAGGCAAAGAGGATCTTGGTAAATTCCACATCTCCATTGACACTGGAAACAGGGAACTAAGATATAGGGAACTAAAAAGGTACAGAGCCTCAGACACATGTCCCTTCAGCCCACTGAAAGACCTTGAAGAGATGCTTTTAGAAGGCAGTGTCAATTCCAACTGTCCCCACCCCCTCCCTTCCCACATTGCAGCTGTGCCTGTGGGACTGGTCCCACATTACCCTATATCCGACACAAAAGAGCTACAGAAAGGAGGGAAGATGAGTGCGTTCTCCTCCTCCCTATCAAAGGAATGGAGCAGACACTGCCTGGTACTGGACCCTCTGACTGTTGTCAGTGGCCTGGGCATCTCTTCTGCCAGCTGAAATTTCTCTTCTACTCTACCTTCCTCTCTTTGTTTTGTTCAAGATGCTATGGGAGTCTGATAAGCAATTAGCTGGGATTCCCTACTGATTTTGGCAAAGATTTTCTATAATCTATGAAAGCTAAAAGACCATCATGTTCATAACATTAGTAAATTACATCATTTAAAGTCTAAAAGCCTAAGTTTCTCTTTCTGTCTTGTTAAGTGAGGTAGAGAGTGAGGGGAGGGAAGGGAATGTATTCTAGGGGAGCCAGCTCATACTGGCTCAGGTGAGATGATTGTTAAATTTTCAGGATGGGTATTTATATCTCAGAAACTAAGAGACTCAGATTGTGCTAAAAATTAGGACTTGATTTATTGTTTTGTTGACTATCTACTTAAAATGATGGGAAAATGTTAATAATATAGATCAAACTTAAAAGTGTGTTGTGGTTCTAAATCCCTCCTGATTAGAGAAATGTAAATCAAAACAATTCTGAGGCACCTACTCCCTTACACCTAGCAGAGTGGTCAATATGACAGTAAAGGAAAATAATAAATGTTGGAGGAATTGTGGCAAAATTGGGACACTAATGCTTTGCTGGTGGAGTTGTGAATTGATCTAACCATTCTGGAAGACAATTTGGAATTATGTCCAAAGGGCTTTAAAAGAATGCATATCCTTTGATGCAGCAATACCACCACTAGGTTTGTATCCCAAAGAAATTAAAAAAAAAATGGAAAAGGATCTATTTGTACTAAAATATTTATAGCCGCACTTTTTATGGTGGCAAAAAATTGGAAAATGGAGCGGTGTCCCTTGTTTGGGGAATGGCTAAATAAATTGTGGTATATGATAGTGATGGAATTCTATTGTGCTATAAGGAATGATGAATTGATGGATTTCTACAAGAACTGGAAAGACGTACATGAACTGATGAGGAATGAAATAAGCAAACCAGGAGAACATTATACACAGTAACTGAAATATTTGGGGGATGATCAAATGTAATAGACTTTGCTACTAACAGCAATGCAATGATCCAGGACAATCTCGAGATACTTATGAGAAAGAATACTATCCACATTCAGAGAAAGAACTGTGGGAATAGAAATTCAGAAGAAAACATATGATTTATCATTTGTTTATATGGGTATATGGTTTGGGATTTTGGTTTTAAAAATTACTCTCTTACAAAAATGAACAATATGGAAATAGGTTTTGAGTGATAATACACGTATAAACCAGTAGAATTGCTTGTCAATTCTGGGAAGGGGATGAAAGATAGGAGGGAGACAACAAGAATTATGTAAGCATGGGAAAAAATTAAAAAGTTAAATTAACATTTAAAGATTTTTTAAAATGTCATATATATATCTATATCCCCCCTTTTCTCAGAGCTAATTGTTAATTGTTAATTATTTACCAGCACACTCCTGCTCGGAGAACTGTTAACACATACGTTTTTTGAAATTGTCCATTAGAAAGGTGATGAGAGTGGTGGGAGAGGAGAAGCAGAAGATTTACAAATGGCAGAAAACTCATGGACTTTTGCTTTCCATTACTTCAGAGATTTCAAGGAGCATCTTATTTATTCTCTGCTTACTTCATTTTGCCCATTCCCTGTCCCTTGTTTTTTCATATCCTGTCGCTATAGAGGGTCAGCCCTACACCTATATTGTGTCACTTGAAGGGCTCTGAGAAACCTTTGTTGTTCTCAAAACTCTGTTCTTCTTAGGTGCTACTGCATCTGAAATTTTACCATTAGGGATTTATTTTTTCTTCTGTTACCTCTTTTTAAGATGGAAAGATTTCAGAGAGGTCTACCACATGAAATTAATTTATACTAATATTGTAGTAACTTTTCACATCCACTCCCTTCCTGACTTGGAGGGAATATGAAAGTCCAGGTAGCTTGGGATTATTTGGGGAGAATTATAATGTTTGAAATTAAGCAGAGGAGAATCTGAAAGGGCCTGGGAGGAGGAGGGGAAGGACACAGAAATGATGCTGAGGGACAACACCAAAAAACCTCACCCCTTTTGTAATTTTGCCTAGTTCTGTCTCTGGTACCATTTTCTAAAAGCTAAGCTATTTTAAATTAATGCAATAGACTAGATCACAATAGCCCAGATAGATTTCCTCAAATACTATTCCTCCTCCAACCCCATTATTTCACATCTCAGCAACAACAATTCTATTTCTATTGCAGTTAATATGTTTTCTTCACAATCCTAAAGTGAGTTAGGTAATATCAAAATTATTATCCCTTTTTTTGCATATGAGGACACTGAGACTCATTGCACCGAGGGAACCACAGATGGCAAAGCTCTTCCTACTATACCATATTGCCTCTCAGGAATCTACAATGGCTCCCTTTTGTCTGTTAGGCTCCAAACTCCTCAGCCAATGATACTCTCCCATTTCTATAATACTTTGCAGTTTACAAAGTGCTTTCTTCACAATAACTCTTTGAGAGAAATAATATGAGCATTATTGTGCCTATTTTACAGATGGAGGAAATTGAGATTCAGGGAATGGAAGGGATTTCCTTAAGGCCACAGGACTGATAATGTATTAGATTAAGCCCTGAAATGCAGGTCTTTCAGTTCTCAGTCTAGCTCTTTTCCTCATACTCCCTGCTGCCTATCAGGATTCCTCTCCCAAGTGGACTTCCCTCTTCATAGCTCTTCTGCTCCTCTCTTACTATTTCTTAATGCGATCCCTCCACTCCAGTCAAGCTAAAACTATGCCTCATTACTTACAATGTATGCCATCTTTTTCTTTATCAGTCCTTAGCCCTCATTTCTTTTAAGGCTGCTTTAAGATTCAACTGTTCAAGGAAACCTTTCTAGATTAAGCTCATTATATCCTAGCACTACTTTATTTTTTTATATTTCTTAGCACTTATGTACATATTTTGTATTTTATTACTTTGCACTTGTTTGACATTGTATTTGTTTGACTGTGTTGTTTTTATACTTCATTATTTTTTATTCTCAAGTTTTACTGGAATAAACTATGTACTCATACATTTAATTCCCCTAATAGACAGTGAGTTTTTTTTTGATAATTCGTTCTCTTGATATTCATTAAGATTGTGAGCTCCTTGAGGTCAGGTACTGTTTTTTTGCTTCCCATTCTATCCCAGTGCTTAGCACAGTGTCTGGCACATAGCAGGAATTCAGTAAATGCTTATTGACTGACTGATAATTTAAACAAGCTTCAGTTAGTTTCATGTCTAGGATACCCTCAAATGGGATTAACATCCCTTCTGGAAAGATGTTCAATGTATGAAGCAGGTCAGGGAAAAGACAGCTGTTTATTTCCTGGTCAACAAATGATATGCTATGTGTCCACACAAAAGAATGATAAATGCACAGTGATAAGTACTGTAGATATTTTCTGTCCTTTCCGTTCAAAGATCATTCTCCTTTGATGAGAAAGAATAAACAAATAAGGCTAACAGTTATGTCTTCTTTCAGTCTCCAGTTACCCAGATCATTTGGTCAGCCCTATGGCCATCATCTATAAATGAGTGTAAATGAAGATTTTCTCTGTCTTATCCCTGAAGGCTTTCTCATATGCCAGCCATGCAGTCTGGAGCTCAGCCCACTGGAAATACTTGACAAGACCTCCATCCCCTGTTACTAGATTAACAGCTGCTGAAGTCCAGCTGTATATGCTTCCCTTGTAGTGGATGGTGCTATGGATAAACTAGACAAAATAGCATTCCTGAGAACACATGTCTTTATAGTTGGGGGGCCCTTGGGCTAGTGGAAGAGGCAAACTTCCAGGTCCTGAACCTAAAACCTTGAGTTCTATTTCTGGTATATTAAATATTTGTTTGTGAAGGATACTATACAAGAGGGACTTAGGGAAGTATGATTCTAAATGTACTAATTCCATTTAGCAATAGAAGCCTCCTATGCCCTACTCTTCTTGTTAGCGGGATCATCTTGAATCACCCAACTCATAAGAGGCAAGTCTGGACAAAAGGTGATTGTTTTACTCTGCTTCATCTGTTCAGTAGTGATTTGGACCGAATAACAGCTGAGCAACTGCTTTTTTAAAGAGACATAGTGAGTGGCCACTTGGGGGAGCTGGCATTTCCAGAAGCCCAATGGTCATTTATTCTGGACAATCTTGGTGCATATCAAAAGCTCCATTCAGCCTAGGTTTTTAATAGATAAGCTTTTCTTCCTTCCTTCCTTTCTTCCTTCCTTCCTTCCTTTCTCTCTTTCTCTCTTTCTCTCTTTCTCTCTTTCTTTCTTTCTTTCTTTCTTTTTCTTGTATCATCATAGTTTCCCCCAATTTCCTTTTCCTACCCAGAGACCTTTTTTTTTTTTAAAACCCTTAACTTCTGTGTATTGGCTTATTGGTGGAAGAGTGGTAAGGGTGGGCAAAGGGGGTCAAGTGACTTGCCCAGGGTCACACAGCTGGGATGTGTCTAAGGCTGGATTTGAACCTAGGACCTCCCATCTCTAAGCCTGACTCTCAATCCACTGAGCTACCCAGCTGCCCCCCAGAGAGCTTTTACTTATAATAGCAATAGTATTTTTTAAACAAAAAGAAAGAAAGAAAAAGGAGATGAAAAAAATTCAAGCTTGGGCAGGACCGAAGGGCTTTTGTTACCATGATGCTGCATTTCCCTATAGAGCAGGGGTCGGCAATGTATGGCTCTTTCTGCAGGAGCCATAAAGTCAATTTTTTTTCAGGCGCTGTTACAGGAGCGCACTGTGAGCACTGTACGGCTCTCATGAAATTACATTTTAAAAAATGTGGTGTTTATGGCTCTCACGGCCAAAAAGGTTGCCAATCCCTATTCTAGAGTATTACCAACACCCTCATGAACTGACCATCATTTGCTTTCTTATCAATCCTATGTTTTAGGAGCCACAACCAAGCTTCCTTCTGGAAGAGGGTTGTGATAAATGAAATTCTCTGGAGGTTGTATTTTTTAATTTAAAAAATTAAAAAGACAGCTCAAGAAAATCTATCTACTGGGCTTCCTCTACAATCTGAACGAGAGGAAGTGGGGAGAGAGGGAGAGGGAGAAAGAGAGGGAAGGAGAGAAGAAGAGAAAGAGAGAGAGAGAGAGAGAGAGAGAGAGAGAGAGAGAGAGAGAGAGAGAGGGTGAGCTCAGGCAGAGAAGAGGGGCAAAAGAGAAAGACTTACAGTAGGGAAAGCCAATATATGCTTCTTGTGATGTCATCACTCAGTTCTGCTCCAGGACATCACTGATTGGAAAATAGTCACATAGAAAGTGGACTCAGAAACACAAGGGGAGAATGCTAACAGACTAGGGAAAAAATGTCCACACAGTCTATCATGTGACAGGGCCATTGCAAAATGGCAACTGCCTAGCACATGGGGGCTGGAGCTTGTTGACATCTTCAACCAAGAGAGTTTTTGTTTACAGATAAATAAGGAGCAACTACCCTACCCATCTCCAACAAAAGCCAGCCCAGTGAGATGCCTTGAGGTCTGGAAGTAAATTACTTTAATTTGCAAGCTAGAAACCCAAGATTTAAGAAAAGTTTTGTAGGAAAATTATTACAGTTCATTATGAAATTTTCCAGAGTGTTATCACTTTCTACCCACCTAATAGGATGGTGGGTTCTGTGACTCTTCCTCTCAATTCCCAGAGCATCTATTTACCTTACTTTGACAGCAGTATTTGAAGCCACATTTAGCCTTACCTCCTCAGATTTCACTATGTTGATTAGCCTATTCCTATATAGTTATGTGGCAGAGGAGACCCATAACTAAAATCTGAAGCCATTCTGGTGGGGTTCCACCTAGAAAGTGAGATCTAATTGCTCCTAGGCCAAGCTGGTCATAGAGTATGGTACATTTTGGGGAAAGGCTAGCACATAGATCCAATCTACCAAAACCATTTCCTTTAGGAACTTCACTTTCTCCCTTGCAGATCCCCATAGGGAAGTCGCTACAATAGAAATTCATCTTTAAGGCTCAAGGTACAAGTAATTCCCCATCTCAGCCACTTAAAAAGGGAGAAAGAACCATTTTTTTAACTGATTAAGAAAATTTTTCCATAGTTACATGATTCTTTCCCTCCCCTCCTTCTACCCTACTCCTGTAGCCAATACAAAATTCCGCTGGGTTTTACATGTGTCATTGATCAAGACCTATTTCCATATTATTGATATTTGCACTAGGGTAATTGTTTAGATTCTACAACCCCAATCATATCCTCATCAACGCATGTGATCAAGCAGTTATTTTTCTTCTGTGTTTCTGCTCCCACAGTTGAGAAAGAGCCATTTTTGTCTGGACACTCTAATTTAATTATATCTGTAAAAATAGATCTCTCAGAGAGCTTCTCAATCTTAGGAAATTCAAGTTGTTCAGTATTTTTTTCAGTTGTATCTGATTCTTCATGATCTCATTTGGGGTTTTCTTGGCAAAGATGCTGGTGTGGTTTGCCATTTTCTTCTCTAGCTTATTTTACAGATGAGGAAATTGAGGGGTTTAAGTGACTTGCCCCTGGTCACTCAGGGGTAAGTGTCTGAGGCCTGATTTGAACTCAGAAAGATGAGTCTTCCTGACTCTAGGTCTGGCCTTCTATCTGTTGTGTCACCTAGCTGCTCATGATAATAGCTAACTTTAAGATTTACAAAGCACTGTACATACCATTTAACCCTCATAGCAACTCTTTGAGATAGGTGTTATTATTATCCTCATTTTATAGATGTGGAAACTGCAGCTGATTGAAATTGAGTGGCAGGCTCAGAGTCACACAGGTAGTAACCAGTAGTGACCAGGGCCACCAAGCCATATCTGGCCATCTGATCACTCCAAATTTCCTGTTCATCCTGCCCTTCCCTCACTTCAACCACAAAGTGACCTATATGGCCCTCACCCCATTTGTGAACTAGGCCAAATATCAGGGTCTAATGATGGCACTCAGTTCAGATTTTGTGATGTTGGGATGAAAGGCATTTGGAGGTCATCGAAAAGTTGACAAAAGGAGGTTTACTTGGCCCTAAAGTAGGAAAGTATATGCACATGGATACAAAAGCACTTAGATTCTAAAGATGCAGCTCCTCTTGTTTCCATATGGAAGTTTGTCTGATTGGCAGGGTAGGCTGTAGTGGTCTTCAGACATCCACCAAGTTGGAAGGGCTCCAATACCCATGTAGGCTCCAGCATCCTTGATCCCCAAGTGTTAGGAAGTCATGTCTACATAGCCAGAGGTCAGCAGGAAGCCTCTAATCCTAAACTCAGGTAAAGGAGAAGAGGGAGCCCTCTCACATTATTATAAATCCCCAACTCAGTCAAGATGTGAATGAGTCTAATGATGGGAAATTCTGATTTAGAGGTTTCCAATTAAAAAAATTGGAGCTAAGTTCCTGGAGAAGGAATCACCCTTTAGGAGAAGAGAGTTTCTTTTTCTTTTCTTTTTTCTTCTCCCAATTCTCTGTTCCCCCACTTGTCCCAATTCCTCATGTCATCAGAATGAGTACACAAGTAGCAGATAGTGCATCTAGCTTATATTTGAGAGAGTATAGCCTACTCCCTAAATCCCCAATGGTTAGATGAGAACAATTTGTTCCAATAGCCATGAAAGCAGCTGAAGCAGGTGCTGTGGAGTGCCTAGAGCTTGGCCAGACATCAAAGATGCCAAAGTCATCCACTATATCCAGAGCTACTGTTAGTCATTCTGACTTTTGTCTTGCCGCTGGACTTTTATGACCCTGGAAATGGGAAGGGGGCAAGAAGCATATTTCCTCTCTTTAAAAAAATTTTTTTTTTTTAAATTGGACTTGAGCTCTTCCAAAAGGGCTTAGATAAAGGGCAAAGGAGTAGTGGCAGATTGTGGATACATGTTCAGAAAGATAGAAAGCTCCCTCAGAAATTTTTTGATGCTAATCCAGAAACCAGAGACTAGATTTTTCAGGCAGTTGACCCCTTCCTTAGTTGTTTCCCTAACCCCATTCAAACTCCCGAGGAGATATAGTTGAGATAGACTGAAGTCTTAAACTGTTATCAAGTCAGGAGATCTGCAAAAGCCTTGGCCATGTCTACCTCCCCTCCTCCCCCTCTATCTGTAAGTGACAGATATTTATGCCAAGATTTTTCCTTGTTCTTTAAATTGCTCATAATTCCTAATTTGCATATTATTTTAAAAGCTAGCTTGCTCCTGTTATAAAATTATGACTGGTTATAAATGCTTTGTGCTTGTTCTTAACTACAAATGTAGGGCAGAAAGAGAAAGCAAGTGAATGACTTTGAGGATATAGAGATAAAAAAGGACAGAACTTTGAACCTTGGCCTAAAACACTACATACGGAAGGAGAGCCTGAGCTAAAATCATATGATTTTGATTTATTGATTTGTTTTCACAAACTTCCTTATTGAAACTGGAGGTTTTCTGCCCTCAGGCAGAAGTGAAATGTACTGTTGGCAAGCTAGTGAGGGGGTGAGGTGAGCTGAAGAAATTGGTGAGATACAGTATCTTCCCCATTGTTTTTCCTTCATTCATTTTTTGTGGAAGAAGGGCACTGACTAAAGTGTAGGTTTGGGCAACTGGAGGAGAAAGGAAGAGTTTAGGAAAGTGCCCTCAGCTATCATCAAAGAGAGGGTTCAGACTTGAGAGCGAATGACTTTTTCCCCCCTGTTTTTTTGGTTTGCTATCTTACAACTCCAAACCTTGCCAGATAGTGCCACCTACTGGTTACAGATAACTACTGCTGTTTCTTACCCCCACAAATCTAATTCCACACACTGTCAATGGAAGCCCTCTCTTATAACAGAAACATATAGTCAAGCAAAAAAAGAAATCAACACATCACTGTATTTTGAAAACGTATGTCTCATTTTGTATCTTTAGTTCAGGTTCTCAAGCTGGGGTTTATAAACTAAAATTTTTTTTTGGACAAAAAAATCTTTCAGTATAATTGATTTCTTTAGTAATCCTATGTGTTTTATTTTATGTCTTTGAAAACATTATTTTGAGGAGTTCACAAGCAATACCAGCCTACCAAAATGGTGTATGATACAAAAAAAGACTAAGAACCTCTAGTTCATTATTTCTTTGACAAGAGGTGGGAAGAATGCTTCATTATCAATCTTCTGAAGTCATGATTGAAGTCATTTCCTTGACCAAAGTTCTTAAGTGATTCAAAATGATTTTCCTTTAAAATATTGTAGTCACTGCATACATTTTCTCTTATTTCTGCTTACTTCACTCTGTAGCAGTTCATACATATCTTCTCAGATGTCTTTGAATTAATCATTATTAATTAATATGTCATGGAGAGACAGCATGAAATAGTAAAGAGATAATGAGACTTGGAGCTAGGATGAAGTGGGTTCAAGTCCTACCTCTGAAATATCCTGGCTGCATGACTTTGGGAAAGTTACTTAACTAATTGCGCTAGGAAATCCTCTGAGAATGTAAGTTGAAAAGACTGTAGAGGGAGCTTCCTCATCTGAAAGTCCCCTATAGTAATGAAATTACAAGTTCAATCCCTATTTCTAATATACTATACTTTGTCCATCAGTTCTTCAATTGAAGGACATCTATTTCCAGTTTTTTTGCTATAACAAAAAATGCTACTATAAATATTTTTCTACAGATAGAGTCTTTCTCATTGACTTCTTCAGTGCATATTGCCTAATGGTGGCTGTATTGAGTTAAAGGGTATGCACATTTAGTAACTTTTAAGGTACACTTCCTGATTAATTTCCAGAATGGTTGGGCCAATTCAAACATTCATTTGTTTGTACTCCCATAGCCTCTTAAACAATTGGCATTTCCCTTTTCTGTCAACTTTGTCAATCTGATAAATGAGTGTGCTGAACCTAGTTCTTCCAGGTTCCCTAAAGACTGTTAAAATTTTATTATAAATATTTACTCTTCAGAAATTAAAAAACGCAACAAATCAGGGCTTGATTTATTGTTTTGGTGATGGAAAAGTGTTAATGAAGCAGATTAAACTTAAAAGTGTGTCCTCCCCTTCAAGTGTATTTACCAGTACACCCCACTTCCTTCAGGTATCCCATTTTTAACTATATTCTTTATTTTTAACCAGATATGCCCTTCTATATCCATATTATCCATATAATGAGTTTCATTCTCAACAAGTTTCAAAGATGCCATGAAGGCAAATTTGCTTCTTTGAGTTAGACTTTCTAGTTCATTTTGCTTGTAACCCATATTCTATGAAGACTTTTTTTCTATATCTTATATAGACATTTGAAGTCATATTTATTTTGTCTCTTTTCTGTGGTTTTGTCTCCTTTTAACTGCTGAGCATCTCTATATCTAATTTTCTTTTTACATTGTAGGTACTTCTTATGGGTATCTAGCTTGGTATATATACATAGACATGTTTTCCCCTATTACCTTTCCTTTTTAGTATAAAGCACTTTGATTAGATTTGCAAGTTTCTAGGCAAAAACATTCTTAGTATGTCTTAAGTACCTCTTTATGCCTGACCTCTAGACAGACTTTTAAAAAACAATTGGATAGGGGGCAGCTGGGTAGCTCAGTGGAGTGAGAGTCAGGCCTAGAGACAGGAGGTCCTAGGTTCAAACCCAGCCTCAGCCACTTCCCAGCTGTGTGACCCTGGGCAAGTCACTTGACCCCCATTGCCCACCCTTACCACTCTTCCACCTATGAGACAATACACCGAAGTACAAGGGTTAAAAAAAAACAAAACACCAATTGGATAATGTTGAAGACACATGGATTTTTTTGTTTTTTGTTTTGTTTTGTATCTTCAGTGTTTAATATAGTGTCTTGCACATAGTAGGCACTTAAGAAGTTGAATGGAAATTTAAATAGAATTGAAACTTGAAAATCATTTTTTAAGTTTCTTTGAAATTATGTTGTTTCTAGTAGAGATTTCTACTTTGCCTATTGGATCTGGGTTAGCTGTTTTTTAATTTGACTCAAATTCTTTTCTTAGAAAACTCACATCTGACATGAGATGTTAAGAGTTCAACTATAGGGATTCCATTGTTATTGAGGATAAGAAGAGGTCATTAATGCTACTATACATTTCCATTTATTGAGAAGAAGCCTGGTATAGTGGATAGGGCTAGCCTTGGAATTAAGGAAGACCTGAACTTCAGATTCCAAATCTGACATTTAGTGGTTGTATGATCATGGCCAAGTCATTCAGTCTTTGCAGTTGTATTATCAGTGTACAGCTTAGCACACAGTAATAGTAAATTCTTGACAATAAAACTACAAAGACAGAATGACTCACCCATGATCACACAACCTACAAGAATTTATGAAATACTTTCCATCAAGTTTCAGGTCTGCTTAGGGATTCTTCAAGCATATGCTGACTAGGTGGCTTCTGGCTTACAGTTTTGAGTAAGATGATGGAAGAGGCTAACTTCTCTTCAGGTTGTTGAAGGAAAAGATTCTAGGAAGACCAGCTTTAAAGACCATAGGGAGTTCTCCCTTGGATGAAATCAAAGACACTCTCTCTTGGTTGAGCTGAGTTATTTCTCTCCCAATGGGAGAGTTCCTTCACTCTGTATTGTTTGGTATCTATTCTCCTGATATATATTCTTCTTTGATTTCTGTTTTGCTGTGATTTGGATAAATGGGTTTCTTTGCCATTCCCTATGTCTATTCATTGTGGAAATGGTATCTGGTGGGAAAGGGGTAAAGCCTTGACCATAAGGGTTTGGGGTCTCCCTTTCCCCCAAATGATGGAAGATTAGCTTGAACCCCAAAATATCCCATAGACAAATAATATTTAAGGGAGCAAAAAGATATTCTTCAAATTTTGTACTTCTCTTTGAGAAGAGCAGAGAGGCCTCTGGTCCCACTTTCTGCTTCTCCTCTTGGCAAGAATTAAAGTGTCCCTTGGAGAAGGGTGGAAGGAGAAGAAAAGAGGCTAGGAATGACTATTCTACTTCTCCTTGAGCCACACAGCCACAGGCTTCACAATATGTAGACCCTTCTCTACACATGGGGCTCACCTCTTTCTATATAAATAATTAGCATGATCACCCCTGTTGATTCAATATTAATTATTTAATAAAATTGAGAAAACTTCTTTCTCAGTAGTTATAAACTCTGGGGGTTCCTATCTTGTCTCCTATTCTCGTTAATGAGTCAGATTTCTGAATAAGGCTATATCTCTCCCTCTGGGTTCTATGGAGATCCCTCAAGGGGTTGAGGATATCTTTTTTTTTTTACATTTGTCCTTTAAATTTATTAAAAACTATGCCCTTTCAGAATGGTTTTTTAGAAATATCTAGATAACAAATATTGGCATCTAATCAAGTGTTTTTTGAGGATCAGTTTTAAAAAAGTTCAGTTTTGGGGTAGATATATGTGAGGCTAAAAGAAACACCATTTCTGAGGTGCTCATAGATAGGGTATTGCCTAGATGATGCCCCTGAAAGATTGCTGATGGCTTATGTATTGTCTATGGAGAAGGCAAGTGTTACAGAAGGAAATTTTTCCTTTATCTTAAATTGATACCAAACAGGCCAATTCACACCACTCAGGTTTTTGGCACATTTCTCCCATGGTCCATTGCTAATTAAATAATGATTATCACTCTGTTGTTTGTGACTTATTGTTGCTGCTTTAAACAGTGCTTTAATTCTAAATTATTGACTTCTGATTGAGCAGAACCAGGAAAACAAACAAATTTGGCTAAAAGCCTACTCAATTCCGACTAAGAGATTCCTGTGTTCTACCAGCAATCTAAGAGCAAAGATTAAAGTCCCTATTTGCCCTTCTACCAAAAAACAACAACAACAACACACAATTCAAACATATCAGAGAGACAGTTTAGGACAAACTTCTACCTGGTCCTAGGAAGCTGGTCAAATCATGGATCATAGAGCAGGGATAATGGAGTAATGGGTTCCATAGTGGTCAAGAGATTGAGTGATTACAAATATTCTTGCAACTTCTGATTGGGAAATGATTCATCTGGTCCTACTGCTTCTATGGTCAGAGATACTGAGGTCTGCTTCTTTAAAATTGGAGAGACTGAACCATTGCTCTCTTTTCTTTTTTCAGCTGTGTTCTTTTTGGAAATCAATATGGACCTCATGAGCTAAGCCAGGGAGAGGGTAGGGACTTACTTGACTTCTCTTGCTCTCCCTCTTTTACTTCTGTTCTAGAAATGAATCTGGAGGTGTTTGTTTCTTTTCTGTGTTTTATCTTCAGGTGTAAGAAGACCTTCAGAGAAGTACAAATATTTCTTTTTGAATACTATTAAAGAGTTCTTTTGTTTCTAACAAATTTCTGGTTATGTTTCTTTTAGAGGTAACCTTTGACTTTACCCTATTTACCCTATTTTCAAGTCAAGTCAACACACATTTATTAAGCACCTATTATGTGTCAGGCACTCTGGGGACAAAGGAAGGCAAAAACTCATTCCTGCTCTCAAGGAACTCACAAACTAACAGGGAGACAACATAGAACAACTATGTATAAACATTAAATGGGAAATACCAGAGACTAAAGAAAGGTAACCTTAGACATCATAAACTCTGAAAACCAAATATACTGAGAACTTTCACTTCCTTTGATACATCCTATGTTGTGGCTGGAAAGAATAACCTAGGGCAAAGGTTCTCAATCTGGCGTCCATGAACTTCCTTCCTTCCTTCCTTCCTTCCTTCCTTTCCTTCCCTCTTATCTTCTGTCTTAGAATTGATATAAGTATTGGTTCCAAAGCAGAAGAGTAGTAAGGACTAGGTAATTTGGGTCAAGTGACTTACCCAGGGTCATACAACCGGGACGTGTCTGAGGCCAGTTTTGAACCCAGGTCCTCTTAGCTCTAGGCCTGGCTCTCTAGCCACTGAGTCACCTAGGTACTACATTGAATAATTATATATGTGGGTATATATATATATATATACATATATACACACATATGTATTTTTCTGTAATTCTGTATGTTTTATTTTCTGCATTGAAGAACATTCTTAGACTGCTTAATGGGTCTATGACACAAAAAAGTTAAGAATTCTTTTGCTAGGGGGAAGCAGGTAAGGTATTCTTGCCAGTTCTGAGGCTGGGCATGTCTACTATAGTAATGCTGAGGACCGCCTGAAATGTGCCAATTTTGAAGCTAAAGAACTTGGAATTTACTTTAGAGTTCCCCCTGCTGGTTAAATCTGCATGATGAGACAAAACTGTGTTATCTATCCCCCTGGATAATGTTTCCCAAATGAGATTTTTTTTTAAAAGCTGTTGTTGCCCATGGTTGTTCCATCTTTCTTTACCACAGAGATCTTGCATTTGCTGGGGATTTTTTCCCATTAACTAAATTTTTCTAAGGCACAAGGATTATTATAACAGTCAATATACATTTATTAAGCCTTTATTGTGCTAAGTACTGGAGATATGAAAAAAAGCAAAAAGTTGTACCTGTCCTCAAGGAACTTACAATCTAATGGAGGAGCCAACATGAAAACAAATACATATCAAAAAAGCTATATACAGAATAAATAGGAAATAATTAATAGATGGAAGGCACCAAAATTAAGAGAGGCTTCCTGAAGAAATTGGGATTTTAGCTGGAACATAAAGGAAGCCAGGAAGGTCAGTAGTCACAGTGGAGGAGGAAGAGCATTCCAGGACTGGGTAACAGCCAGGAAAAATGCCCAGAGAAGAAAGATGGAGTGTCTTGTTTGTGGAACAGCCAGGAAGCCAGTGGTCCTGGATTGAAGAGTTCCTGTGGGAGAGGAAAGTATAGAAAGACTGGAAAGGTAGGAGAGGGTTAAATTATGAAGGGTCAGATTTGAGAGTCAATTTGCTTGTAGAGGTAATAGGAAGCCACTGGAGTTTACTGAATAGGGAATGACATGAGTCAGACTGTGCTTTAGGAAAGTCACTTTAGTGGTCGAATAGAGGATGGATTGGAGCTGGGAGAGACTTGGTGTAGGCAGATCCACTAGCTGGCTATTTCAATAATTCAGGTATGAGGTGATGAGGGCCTTCCCCAGAGTGGTGGCTGTGTCAGAGGAGAGAAGGAAGGGCATATTTGGTACTCTTTTGGACCTTTGCTCTAACTAGTCAATGACTTGCACAAAGGGAACTAGTTTTGAAATAATTCCCATTTTGGTAATGAAATATTTTCTAGCCTTAAAAAAAAAGCCAACTTTTTTTGGGTGTGCAATTGTTGTTCAGTGCTTACCACATCTAATCTTACTTTTTTTTTTTTTTTTTTTTTTTTTAAGAAATAGGTGTGATGGGGCAGCTGGGTAGCTCAGTGGATTGAAAGCCAGGTCTAGAGACGGGAGGTCCTAGGTTCAAATCTGGCCTCAGAAACTTCCCAGCTGTGTGACCCTGGGCAAGTCACTTGACCCCCATTGCCTACCCTTACCACTCTTCTGCCTTGGAGCCAATACACAGTATTGACTCCAAGACAGAAGGTAAGGGTTTTAAAAAAAAAAGAAAGAAATGGTTGTGAGATTTTAGAGCAGTGATTCCCAAAGTGGGCGCTACCGCCCCCTGGTGGGTGCTGCAGCAAACCAGGAAGCAGTGATGGCCACAGGTGCATTTATCTTTCCTATTAATTGCTATTAAAATAAAAAAGTTAATTTCCAGGGGGCTAAGTAATATTTTTTTCTGGAAAGGGGGTGGTAGGCCAAAAAAGTTTGGGAGCCACTGTAGAGCAATCTATAAGCTTTTGGTTGCTTTTATTTCTCAACTACATTTTCTAAAACATTTTTCACCATCTTTTTATGTGTTTAAATCAATGAGTATTAAAGATTATATTGATTTGGATTGAAAGATAAATTCTACTTTATCTTCTATGGCAGATTGGCACATAAGAAAGAAGCACGCTTCTCTTATTATTCAGTAGCTTACTCTCCTATCTCTAGGTTGGTAGGTGGCATAGTGGATAGAGCACTTGATCTGGAGTCAGGAAGACTGGTTCATAGCCAGCCTCATAGTCTTACTAGCTATGTGATCTTGGATAAGTTGCTTTAATCTCTTTAAGCCTCAGTTTCCTCATCTGTAGAATGAGGATAATAATAGCATCAACCTTCTAGGGCTGTTGTGAGGACAAAGTGAAATAACATTTGTAAAGAGTCTTGCAAATTCTAAAGTGCTATGTAAATGTACTTCAGAAATGACATTATAGAAGAAGCATTACCATCTGCCCTGCCACTGCACCATAAGGACCATGGGATTTTATAGCTGAAACTTTCTGCATATATTATCTATTTTTTTGTTGTTGTTCATAAAGAACAATGCCTAGTTTTATTTATTTTTTTAGTGTTTTGTTTTTGTTTATAACTTTCCCAATCTTTGATTTTCAAGGTTTCTATTTTGGTGTTTAATTGATGTTTTAAATTGTGTGTGTGTGTGTGTGTGTAGCTGGGTATTTTGTGTGTGTGTGTGTGTGTGTGTGTGTAGTATACAGTATTGATTCCAAGACAAAAGGTAAGGGTTTAAAAAAAATTTGTTGGATCTCAAGGGTTTTTTAAAAATTTGCATATCTATTTCATTGATCTATTTGTTCTTTCTTCTACTGTTGCAAATGTTTAGATATAGAAAATTTCTCCCAAGGACTGCTTTGGCTACATATAAAATTTTTAAATATCTTGTCTTATTGTCACTATCCTTAATGAAATTATTGACTGTTTCTGTGATTTTTTTAAAAATCTACTTTTTCTATAGGATTAAGTTTTAGTTAAATCATTTCATCAGTATTCTTTATTTCATTGTGGTCTATAAAATATGAGTTGCACATTTCTGCTTTTCTATATTTATGATATTTATATGCCTTAATACATGGTCAATATTTAAGATGCTGTTCATACATTATATATATATATATGTGTATGTGTATATATGTATGCATGTATGTATGTATATATGTGCATACATACATACATACACACATACATATATATATCTTTCTATTCCAATTCATTATTCTCCAGAGGTCTAACTTAAAAAAAATTCTATGCAGATCCTTCATTTCTTTTTATTTTTTTTACTTAGATTTTTCTAGGTCTGAGAGGGATAAATGGATTATTATTTTTTTTTACTATTTCTTCCAGAAATTCATTTAATTTTTAAGTATTTCAATGCTAGGCTATTTGGTATAGGTACAATTTTTATTAAAATGTGTTTTCTCTATTTATCTCTTTTAATTAAGTCTTATTTTGCTGTTACTCTATCTGAGATTGTGATTGTAGCCCCTTCCTTTTTTTACTTCAGTGCAAGCATGATAGATTATGCTTTGGTACATTCTTTTTTCTTTTTTTTCTCTTTTCTTTTTTTAAACCCTTACGTTCTCTCTTGGAATCAATACTGTGTATTGGTTCTAAGGCAGAAGAATAGTATGGGCTAGGCAATGGGGGTTAAGTGACTTAAACAGGGTCACACAGCTAGAAAGCATCTGAGGCCACATTTTAACCTAGGACCTCCCATCTCTAGGCCTGGCTCTTTATCCACTGATAGAGATCAGCTGCCCTACTTATTTTAACTCTATGTGCATATTTGGTTCAAAGTTCTTTTTATAAACAACATGTAAATGGATTCTAGTTTGTAATCCATCCTGCTATCCTCTTCTGTTTTATTTTTTTTAATGTTTTTCTTTTGCTATTTATTAGTTCTTTCTCTAAAGGTTTAATGGATGAATTTATCCCATTCATGTTCTGAGTTATGACCACTAAATGACCACACTTCTCCACCCTATTCTCTTATATATTTCCTTTTCTTTGTTTCCCATCCCCTCTTAAAGAATTTATTTTCTTGAGACTATTTCCTCTCCTAATCTTCCCTCTCTTTTATTTTCCTCTTCCTTTTCTCCCTTTTCCCTCATACTTCTTTGTTGGGTAAAATGTATGTCTGTACCCAACTGTGTATTTGTAGTCTTTCCTCTTTTGAGTGGTTCAAAATGAGAGTGTCTTCCCCATCCTACTTTATTCTTATTTGTATAAACTTCCACCCCAATTAGGTGAACTAATTTTCCCCATCCTTCCTCTTTCCTCTCCCTTTTCCCTCCCTTTCCATTCTTATTTTAAGATCAACATAATAGAACCATCTCCAGGGGTCCTTCTGTCCAATAAGCCTTCCTTTATTATCCCTAATGGTGAATAGTTCTGAAGGGATATAGTATCATCTCCCCATACAAGAATATAAATAATTTATTCTTATTTAGTTTCTTGAAATTACTCACTCATATTTATCTTTTTATGTTTCTCTTGGTTCTTGTGTTCATATTTCATAGTTCCTATTCTAAATCTGAATGTTTTTATCTTGAAAGCCTAAGCATCCCTTTTCATTAAAAATCCATTTTCCCCCTTATAGGATTATACTAGGATTATTTGGATAAGTTATTCTTAGTGGTAAGTCTACATTTTTTGGAATATAGTGTTTAAAACCTTCAGTTTCTGTATAGTAATAACTGCTAAATTTTGTGTGATTCTTACTGTGGCTCCTTGGTACTTGAATGCTTTCTTTCTGGTGGCTCATATTTTTTCCTTGACTTAAGAGCTCTGGATTTTGTCTATATTCCTGGAATTTTAATTTTTCAAATTTCTTTCAGAAGATGATTGGGAGATTTCCCCCCTACTTTCTCTTATGTAGCTAAGAGATTTTGTTTCTCTTTTGTTGTTATATTTATTTTTTGATATATGATGTCTATGTCCTTTTTTGGGGGGGCATAGTTTATTGATTAGTAGTTTAGTAGATAGTTTATTGATTCTTTTAAAAAAAAAACACCTTACCTTCTGTCTTAGTTCCAAGGCAGAAGAGCAGTTAGGGCTAAGCAAATGGAGTTGTGACTTGCCCAGGGTCACTAGCTATGAAGTGGCTTATTTGAACCCAGGATTTCTCATTTCTAGGTCTGGCTTTCTATCCACTGAGCCATGTAGCTGCCCCTAGTCTAATGATTCTTAAGTGACCTTTTGAACTGTTTTCTAGATCTTTCTGTTGAGATATTTTGCAGTGTATACCCTTTTTCAATCTTTTTACTTTTTAAAATATTTCTTTTCTCATGGAGTCTTCTGCTTCTATTTCATCAATTCTAATTTTCAAAGTGATTTTTATCCCCTTGGGTAGGGCTTAATGCATTTTTTTCCAGGCTATTAATTCTCTTTCTGAATCTTCCATAACACATTTCTTTTTTCAAATTTTTCCTTTAGCAATCTCATTTGGTTTTCAATATAATTTTAAAAGGCTCTTTTTAGGCTCTTGCTTCATATTTTCTGGGGATTTTGTTTGGAATTATGTACAAGCTATATTTTTTGTGAGGTCTTTTTAATAAATGTTTTGGAATAGTTTTCTTCTTTTGAGTTTATATCTTGAGCATTTTTATCACAACAATACTTTTTATTGTGTTTTTTGTTTGCTTGCTTCCTAACTTTGGATGTTATGTTAGTGTTGTGCTCTGAAACTTTTGTGGGAGGTAGAAAATAGATGTTTCAGTTAAGTTTTTGACTTCTTGGGTTATTCAGCTGATTTCTTGGAATTTTGATAGTGTAAAATTTCAGGATTTCAGGGACAGATCATGTAGAGAACCTGCAAATTTTCAGTGCTCCCCAAACGATCTGTTCTTCCTTGTCTAAGCTTGTCAAGTTCTTGAACTGGGTTTGGGTCTACCCAACATTCCTATTGTCTTGCCCTTGGTTGGATGTTCCATTTGATAAATTTTGAACTCAATAGCTACCGTTCAGATGGGAAGCTCTGCAGATGCAGCAGGACAGAAATGTAAAATCCCCTTTAGTCTAGGTCAGCTTTAGAGAAGTATTAGCACATGTGCTGCCCCCAGCACGGTGGAGCTGTTCTGTTCCCACTCTTCCCAGTGCAAGGACATTTTTTTACATGCTTCACTCCTCTGTCCAGCCACCCAAAGGAAGTATTTCCTCCCTCAGTTCTCTCAGGTAATGCAAGTGTCTCACAGACTGCTTGAGTTTGCGCTCTGGGCACTCAAACTCAAAAATCTTTGCCAACACTGGTCTAAGATTTCTGTGCTGGTTCTTTTACTTCAGGCTTCAGACTGGGATGTGGACTAGAACTAAGATCTGCTTCACCTCTGGGATCAGAGCTACACAGCCACTCTTTACTGTTGAACTTGTTCCTTGATTAGTAAGATAGCATAGGGCCTGAGACTACTTTTTACCTAGGACTGTCATCCCTGGACACAGGTTCTATTCTCATTCTACCGTAGATTTGTGACCTGGATCTAGATAGCAACCGAGCTGTGTCCTACAGAAGGCCTTGGGTTCCCTGGTTTGGGTCTGGGATAATTTCATTTTTTTGGGCACAGCCTTGGTCCTTTTTCAGTTCCTATGCACTGAAATGCTCCATGCCCCAAATCTGGCCATCCTGATTAGATCCCATCCCCAGTACTCATAGATATTCCTGTCTCCCTATGCTTAACTGGGATGAAAAAAATGATCCATTGTAATAAAAACAAACAAACAAACAACAAAAAACTCCTGATCAGGACTATGTTTGGTGATTTCTTGAGCTTTGTGGAGGAATTGTGGAGAAAGAACTTGGCTATTCTTTTAGCAACCCTGAACTAACAAATTCAAAATGTTTCAAACTTATTTTTCTCTTTTTTAAAATTTGTTTCTGGTTCTAAATTCACTTTCTCTTCCTTTCTCCTTCCGTACTCATAAAGAAGGCAAGAAAAGTAAAATATATCACAAATATCTGCATTAAGAACATCTAGAATAAAAAGGAAAAAAGGGAAGAAAATATTTCATTTTGCACTGAGACCATCAACTCTCCATTTGGAGATGGAAAGAATATTTCATCATGATTCCTTTAAATTATGGGGATTTGTTATCATATATAATATATATGATCAGTTATTCTTTATCTTGGTGTAGGATGTGAGATGTTGATCTAAACCTAATCTCTCCCATATTCTTTTCCAAATTTCCCAGCAGTTTTTGTCAAATAGTGGAGTCCAAAAGTTGGGCTCTTTGGGTGTCTTGCTGATGTCACTTACCCCAAGTCTATTCCACTGATCCTCCCTTCTGTCTCTTAGCCAGTACCACATTGTTTTGATGACCCCTGCTTTATAGTTTAATATCTGGTACTGCCAGGCCCCCTTCCTTCACATTATTTTCATTATTTCCCTTGATATTCTTGATCTTTTGTTATTCCAGATCAACTTTGTTATAGTTTTTCCCAATTCAATAAAAAAGTTTTTTGGTAGTTTGATAGGTATGGCACTAAATAGGTAAATTAATTTGGGTAGAATGGTCATTTTTATTATGTTAGCTCGTCCTACCCATGAGCAATCAATGTTTTTTCAATTGTTTAGATCTAGTTTTATTTGTTTGGAAAGTGTTTTGTAGTTGTTTTCGTATAATTGCTGTGTAGATAGATTCCTAAGTATTTTATATTGTCTAGGGTGATTTTAAGTGGTGTTTCTCTTTCTACCTCTTGCTCCTGTGATGTGTTGGAAATATATAGAAATGCTGAAGATTTATGTGCATTTATTTTGTATCCTGCAACTTTGCTAAAGTTGTTGATTATTTCTACATAAATTCTACATTATTTCTACATGTTGAACATTTCTACATTCTTAGTTGATTCCCTAGGATTTTTTAAGTAGACCATCATATCATCTGTAAAGAGTGATAGCTTAGTCTCCTCATTGCCTATTTTGATACCCTCAATTTCTTTTTCTTCTCTAATTGCTACTGCTAGTGTTTCTAGTATTATGTTGAATAATAGAGGTGATAATGGGCACCCTTGTTTCACTCCTGATCTTATTGGGAAGGCTTCTAATTTATCCCCATTGTATATGATGCTCATTGATGGTTTTAGGTATATACTGTTTATTATTTTTAGGAAAGGTCCTTCTATTCCTATACTTTCCAGGGTTTTCAATAGGAATGGGTGCTGTATTTTGTCAAAGGCTTTTTCAGCATCTATTGAAATAATCTTGTGATTTTTGTTTGTTATATTGTTGATATGGTCAATTATGTAGATGGTTTTCCTAATGTTGAACCATCCTTGCATTCCTGGTATAAATCGCACCGGATCATGGTGGATGATCCTCTTGATTACTTGCTGGAGTCTTTTTGCTAATATTCTATTTAAGATTTTTGCATCTATGTTCATTAGGGAGATTGGGCTGTAGTTTTCTTTCTCTGTTTTTGATCTCCCTGGCTTTGGAATCAGTACCATATTTGTGTCATAAAAGGAATTTGGTACAACTCCTTCTTTGCTTATTATATCAAATAATTTGTATAGTATTGGGATTAGTTGCTCTTTGAATGTCTGATAGAATTCACTTGTGAATCCATCAGGCCCTGGTGATTTTTTCTTAGGGAGTTCTTTGATGGCCTGTTAAATTTCTTTTTCTGACATGGGATTATTTAGGTACTGTTTATTCTGCTGTTAATCTAGGCAATTTGTATTTTTGTAAATATTCATCCATATCACCTAGATTGCTATATTTATTGCCATATAATTGGGCAAAATAGTTTTTAATGATTGCCTTAATTTCTCCTTCACTAGAGGTGAGGTCTCCCTTTTCATCATTGATACTGTCAATTTGGTTTTCTTCTTTCCTTTTTTTTATTAGATCGACCAGTACTTTGTCTATTTTATCTGTTTTTTTCAAAATACCAGCTTCTAGTCTTATTTATTAAATCAATAGTTCTTTTACTTTCAATTTTATTAATTTCTCCCTTGATTTTTAGTATTTCTAATTTAGTTTTCATCTGGGGATTTTTAATTTGCTCACTTTCTAATTTTTTAAGTTGCATGCCCAATTCATTGATCTCTGCCCTCCCTAATTTGTTAATATATGCACTCAAGGATATAAATTTCCCCCTGAGTACTGCCTTGGCTGCATCCCACAGAGTTTGGTAGGATGTCTCATCATTGTCATTCTCTTCAATGAAATTGTTGATTGTTTCTATGATTTCTTCTTTGAC
>NC_058133.1:255373697-255452556 GCF_016433145.1 Gracilinanus agilis | reverse complement strand
TTTATATTAGTCTATGTTTTAGCCTCTTTTATCAGAAGGGTCTAGAATTCTTGAGGATAATTTAGACCAGAAGTTTTTTTTTAATATCAGGTTTTTATATGGAAGCAATAAGTTTGTTGAGAAACCCTTAGCCAAGTTTTAAAAGTTGTAACAAGTATATGATTTTTTGAACATCATTCTTTATTGTTTTAAAATGTGTTATTAGAAATGTGGTACTCTATTTGAATGTGCATTGTGAATCTGCTATTTTGTAAAACCCACTTTCTCTCACGAAATGAAAACCTCATTTTTGGGTACCAAAACCCTTCTAGTTCTAAGCTATATATATATATTTTTGATTTTTAAAACATTTTTTATAGAGCAATTGATTTTTCCTTTTTCTCATCTTGTACTGGAAGTACATATATAATCATTATTTATCCTTTTTTTTTTTTTTTGATTCTACAGCGAAATAAGCTCAATGCAAATACCTGAGCCTGAGCCTGAGACTATGGGATTGTGATTTAATGCCTCTCTGATTCCAGGAGAAGTGCCGAGCCACATGGTCAGAGACTTGACTAAAAGTTATGTATGGATTGCAGAGTTCTATGCCAATACTTTAGGGCTTGGAAATTGGGGTTTGAGTCCTGGAGTCCCAGTCTTTTCTAAAACTTTAGAGGACGTGGGTCCCCTCAACTTAAATTCCTAGTGAAGCACCTAAGATTGGCTATCATTTAATGGCTCATTCCCTGAGAAAGTGCAGGGAAAAATCGGATCAAAGAAAGGCATTTCCCTTATTCCTCTCTCTCTATATATAGAGTAAATGGAAATTTTTCTGTAGTCCTGGCCCTAAATGGGTTATAGCATACTGCTTAAATCGCTTTCATTGGGCCTTGAATCAAAGGCCTGTTTATTTCCCCTAAATTGTTTGCACATTTTACATTTTATTCACAAGTTAATTTTTTCTCCTTTTTTTTTTTTTTTTGAATTTTATTCTTTTTATTTATTTTTTTATTTCTTTTTCCAATTGATTTCATGCACCCCCGTGACTCACTTAGCCATGCATCCTTGGCTGACTTTTTCAGGGGATAATGTGTTAGTTAAATATTTTCCTCAGGGGTGTGTGTGTTAAGTTTTTATAATCATAATGTGTGAACTATAATCTATATTGCAAGCCAATTTTTACTCCTTTCGAAGTAAACTCAGGGGGGTAATGTTAATTCTCAGAAGGAAATGTATGTTTTATAATCTATAATGTAAAGTTTAAATTCTTTTGAAAGTAATTTCAGGATAAGGATTTTGCCATCTCCCCAGAATCCAGACGACGAACCTGTTTGGTGGAGGCACCAAAAGATGCCTGAAGAGCCTTCACTGGATCATGAAGATCCAATTTGAACTTTGGGGCACAGTTTATCTGAACTATGGGGTTGGATGCATTTATTTTGAATTTAAGTTTATGCCAGAAAGGGGGACTGCCCCTTAATGGTTTTTTGTCAATGTACCGAACATTGGTTTTGTTCTTTCTCCCTTTTATCTCTAAATTATTGTAAACTCTAATTTGATTATATTTTCCTGATCCATTGGGGAGATTTATCTCCCAAAGGATCACAGGGGGGGTAATGTGTTAGTTAAAATCACCTGGGGTTCTATTTGGAAGGATCGAACCTCAGTATAGTGTTTGACAAACTTCTGTGGACCTGTGGGGGTCCTTAAAACTACATTTCCCGTGGTCCAACGGGTTTCATGGGTTTCCTGTTTTGGATGACGTATTAAAGGTGAGGGACTGTTTGAAGTAGGGGGTAGTGACTTGGAACTTCCTCTTTAGTTACCTGAGCTGGAGGAGAGAGGAAGGTAAATGGCTGAGGTGAGGTTGGAATAGGTTTTTCTTACAGGCACGTGGTCAGTTTATCTCTATCAGCACATGGCTTTTATTAAAATACTATTCTCCCTTTTGATCTTGGCCCTCATCATTTTTAATAATAACAGGGTCAAGCCTCCTGCTGGTCCCCTTGCTTGTTCCTCTGACCGAAGCTCCTTTAACAGTTTCAGAGTGCTGTTTCCACAGTCATGCACCCTTCTGCACTGGGTCCTCACTCAAGGTCCACTCCTGTGCTCAGGATCTGTGGAAGCAAGAGCCTGCACTTGCGCCTTTGCTCAGTGTTCAAAGTTCACAGGTTCTTTAGCCTCTTGGGGTCTTAAGTCCTGCTGCTCTCAGGAACAGGCCCTGGTAACCCCAGGTAGCTGCCAAGGACTTAATGGGTGCCCCAAGCTTGCTCTAGCTCTTGTGTGCTGGCTTTGGCACTGTAGGTGGTGTGGGGTTGCTCAGCTTGCATTTTAGTGAGAGCTGTTTCACCCCCTTATAGCATGGAAATGCCCCAATTCCATGTACCTTCAATGCTGTGCCCTTTTGTGGAGTCCCTTCATTCCTCTGGATTTGTTTTTATGTCTTCTTGAGGAGTCCTATATGTTTCGGTTCCGCCATCTTAACCAGGAAGTAGATTTTCCTCTTTTTTCAGATCTCTTTAGAATATGAGCTAAGTAGTGGCATTGCTGGGTCAAAAAGTATGCATAATTTAATAGCTTTGGGGAAATAGTTCCAAATTGCTTTTCAAAATGGTTGGTCTAGTTCACAGCTCCACCAACAATACATTAGTGTCCCAGTTTTTCCACATCTCCTCTAGTATTTATTATTTTCATTTTTTGTCATTAGCCAATCTGATATACGAAGTATTATCTGAGTTGTTTTAATTTATGTTTCTCTAATTAATAGTGATTTAGACATTTTTTAAATTTGATTATTCATAGCTTTGATTTCTTCTAAATATTGCTTGTTCATATACTTTGACCATTTGTCAATTGGGGAATGGTTCATTCTTATAAAACAGACTCTGTTTTTTATATTTGAGAAATGAGGCCTTTATTAGAGAAATTTGCTGTAAAAAATTTTCTTCCAGTTTCCTGGTTTCCTTCTAATTTTGACTACAATGGTTTTATTTGTGTCTAAGTATCTGGATGCTCTGTCATTCAGTACCTATATGTTTAGTTCATTATCTATGGTACACTTTAGCAAAATGTAGTTTCCCTGATTTTCTCTTTTAATTAGATCTATTTTTGCTTTTGCTTCGTCTGAGATCATGATTGCTACCTCTGCTTTTTTTCTTTTTTTAACTTCAGCTGAAACAGAATTGATTCTTCTTTAGCATATTCTTTTGTATTTGTTTCCCTGTCAAAAGTACACTTCTTGTAAACAATATATTATTGGATTTAGGTTTCTTATCCATCCTACCTGTTTCTGTTTTATGAGTGAGTTCATCCTATTGACATTCACAATTATGATTACTGTGTATTTCCCTTCAGCACGTTTTCTTATGCTTACCTTTCTCCCTCTCTCTTTATTGTGCCCCTCTTCAGAAGTGTTTTGCTTCTGACCATTGTCTCTCTTAATTTGCCCTGACTTTGGTCACCTTTTTCTCTTGTTCCCTTTCCCTCCTACTTCCTTGTTTGGTAAGTTATATTTCTGAACCCAATTAAGTGTATGTATATTTATTCTTCCCTCTTTGAACAAATTCTGATGGTTTAAGCATGGGCCCCCACAATTCCATTTCTCGTCACTGTACAATATCTTCTTTCCATGCCTCTTTTATGTGAGATAATTTTCTCCATTCTTTCTCTCCCATTTTCTCATCTATCCATTTTTTAGATCAATTTTACATCATTCCAACATTATCAACTCACTCCTGTGCCCTCTGTCTCTGCAGACATCTTCTAACTAACCTAATAATGATGAACTTCTTAGGAGTTACCTGTATTATCTTCCTATATTATATAGGAATGGAAACAGTTTAACTTTCCTGAGTTATGATTTCTCTTCCATGTTTATCTTTTATACTTGAGTCTTGTATTTGAAAGTCATATTTTCTTATTCATCTCTGGTCTTTTAAGAATACTCAAAAATCCTCTATTTCATTAAATATTCATTTTTTTCCAATGAAAGATTATACTCAGTTTTACTGAGTAGGTTATTCTTGATTTTTTTTTTTAATTTTAAACCCTTAACTTCTGTGCATTGACTTATAGGTGGAAGATTGGTAAGGGTAGGCAATGGGGGTCAAGTGACTTGCCCAGGGTCACACAGCTGGGAAGTGTCTGAGGCCGGATTTGAACCTAGGACCTCCCGTCTCTAGGCCTGGCTCTCAATCCACTGAGCTACCCAGCTGCCCCCGGTTATTCTTGATTTTTATCCTAGTTCCTTTGCCTTCTAGAATGTCATGTTCTAAGCCCTCTGCTCCTTTAACATAGTAGCTGCTAAATCTTGTGTGATCCTAACTTTGGCTCTATGGTATTTGATTTCTTTTCAGCTGTTTGAAATATTTTCTCTTTGACTGGGGAAATATGGAATTTGGCTACTCCTTGGAGTTTTCATTTAGAAATCTTTTTAAGAAGGTGATTGGTAGATTTAAAAAGTTTATATTTTACTCTGTTTCTAGTATTTGGGGACAATTTTCCTTTATAATTTCTTGAGATATGTTTAGGCTCTTTCTTTGATCATGGCTTTCATGTAGTCTAGCAATTTTAAAATTATCTCTTTGATCTATTTTCCTGGTCAATTATTTTTCCAATGATACATTTTGATTTTTCTTCTTTTTTTTATCTTGTCGACTTTATTTTATTGTTTCTTATTGTCTTATGGAGTCATTAGCTTTCACTTACCCAATTTTTAAGAAATTTTTTTTTCAGTGAGTTTTTGTGCCACTTTTTCCATTTGGCCAATTATTCTTCCTTTCTTCCTTTCTTTGGTTCTCTCTCTCTCTCTCTCTCTCTCTCCATATATATACACATATGAATATATATGTATATACATTTCTCTCTCTCTTTTCTTATCTTCTGTCTTAGAATCAATACTAAGTATCAGTTCCAAAACAGAAGAGCAGTAAGGTCTAGGCAATTAGGGTTAAATGACTTGCCCAGGGTCATACAGATAGGAAATGTCCGAGACCAAAGCTGCCCCCCCCCCATTCTATTTTTTAAGGAGTTATTTCCATTAGTGAAGTTTTATCTCTTACTATTTGGCCAATCCTGTTTTTAAGGTGTTATGTACATTAGCAAATTTCAGTAGCTTGTCACTGTGCTCAGCTACTATTGGCATGCTGTGAGTCTCTGCAGGTTCAGAGTAACTGAACTGCTAGCTCCCCTTTGATTTGGGATGCTGCATTCTACTCTTGGGCTCAGACCCACACAGCTAACATGTGATTCCCAAAATTTGTTCTATGGTCAGTCACAGCCAGGGCCAATGCTCACTCTTGGATCTGTGACCTAGGAGACATTCGTTTCTGCACCCAATGCTTGCTTAGGAATTACCTATCTCTTTCTAGTACCCTATTTCCATCTCTGGGTATTGGAATAATGCTCCCCACCTCTGCTGCTGCAACCATGATCTCTTGGCTAGACCTCCTCAGCTGCCCAGGGCTGGAAAAATGACTCATTGTGACTTCAGCTTGACTTTCTTCATCAGAATTCAGTCTGGTGAACTTTATTGCTGGGGTATGTGTATGTGTGTGTGTTGAACTAGACTTTAATGTTTCCTTTCAGTCTTCCAGCTTCATTGGACCTCTGTTTTTTCTTTCTTGCTAAACTATACGTCAATATAACCCCACTCTTTTTGTCAGTAATGTCACCATTTATCTATACTAATCTCTTATGTATTAAACCATAGGGGTTTCTGTCTTGGTGCTCTCTCTCATTCTAACATTTAGCTACCAATTTATGTAAATTTTACATCCACAATGTTTCTTGCACTCATGCATTTATTTTTTTTCATTACCATCCTTGCCAGCTTCCTAGATTATTGGATCATGCAGGGCATTCAGGGAAGACTAGTACCTCTTGTGGGAGGACTTGCTGAGTCCTTTTCAGAGCTGCTTTCCTTCTTCAGAGTCTACCTAGTTCTCACCGGTGGCTCTAAGAAGCTCTGGAATGCACAAAAGCCACCCTCTGGTAAATCTTCCCAGTAGGTAGGCTAAATCAGATTGAGGATAACTCACAGACCTTGAACCCAGAGGTGAGTTATTAGAGTGTCTACCCCAAGCATGTGAAGACTTCCCCTGGCAGAAGTGGATAAGAACAAATTTTCCCAGTGCCCATGAAAGTGGCCAAAGCACATAATATAGAGTGTTTATACTTGGTTAGATGTTGAAGTCATTTGTTACATCCTAAGCCATCATCAGTTGTCTTGACTTTTATCTTGCCAGTGGATTTTGATGATTTTGCAAGACAGAGTGAGGTTGCTAATCTGCATCTCTGCCTTACTTAAATCCAGTTTATTCAAAGGTCAAAAGTTATAATCAGTGATAATGTTTCGGTGTTCTTCAAGGATGAAGGAAAAGAACTAACCAACCAACCAACTTAAGTCATTACAAAATCCTCTTAGTTCTCTTACCTTTCATGTGCTTACTTTCTTTCCTTTCTAAACCATCCTCTTTGCAAAACTTAGTCATATCTTCTGTATGCATATGTGAGGAGACAACTAATTTTTGTACTGCTAGAAAATAGTATAAAAGTCATCTGTTTGTAGATTTGTGTTTCTGATGTACAATAAAGGCAGAAATGAGGACTGGTAGTTGGAAGGTCAGGGTCTTGTCTTCTTCATTTAGCTTTTCTTTTTCCCAATCCAATTTGCATGCAAATTAAATAAGATCTTATACTAGATTTCATTGTTACAACTTCTATATAACTCTATAATTGTAGCAATTTTTTGACTTAACATCTTTGAAATAGATTTTGGGATATCCAGTTAGGGATATAAAAAGAGTTCATATTAATTTAATCTTAAATCAGAATATTGTACAGGACCACAGACTTGGAATCAGCACTAGATACCAGTGTGTAAAAAGAACGAACAAACTTAGCTTCAGATCATTTTGTAGGCCTTTGTTAGTTTTCCTTGGATGTGTGGTGACTTGTAGCTTTTGGTCAAGCTTAAATTCAGTTTAATCTGGTATAAATGGAATGTTTAGAACCAAAATACTCAAATGAAGTTGTTTTTATATTTTGGAGTACACCAATATACATTGAACATGGCCCCTCTTGACCTTTATTATTTACAAAGGTACATGTGTTTATATGGGGACCTTTTCTTTGTCATGTTATTTGCTATGCCATTTCATTAAATGCCATTTTCTTTGAACTGTGTTCTTCCTGTTTGACTTACTACGAATAAAAATATTGATGGGGATTCATGAGCTATTGTTTGGAGGGGATGGTGATCCTTAGAGTGCTTTGAATCTTTTCTAGGCATCCACATGTGAGGGAGTATCCCAGGTGTTAACACATACCTAGTTATATCACTTCTGCTCTACCTATTAATTATTGAGTAGATGCCAATCACTTGAAGTTTAAATCTTAAAGCTCTATATCGATATCATTCAAGACTTCCATAGTTTGGCATCACTGCATTTTCCCAGATGTGTACAATACTATTCCCTAATGCATACATTCAATCAAATTTTTTCTTGTTAAAAAAGGCCCTTGTTTTCCTTTTTTAAATTTCCTTTTTTCTTTCCCTCATGTTGTTGTCTCTTACAGGAATTGTCTCCCTCCTGTCTATTGCATTACTACCTATCTTTAACATTTACTTAGAGGATCATAGATTTAGAGCTTAAAGGAACTTTAAGTTAAGTGGTCCAAACCTTCATTTTGCAGATGAGAAACTAAAGGCCAGAGAGGCTATTGACTTACTTAAGGTTACATAGCTAATCAGTAACTGAACAATTTGAACCCAAATCTTCTGACTCCATATCCAGAGTTCTTTCATTATTTGACACTTCCTCACAGTCCCATGAATTGTTCTCTGATGTTCTAATAAGTAAGAATCTTCTCAGTCAGACTTCATAGCATTTTTTCACTTCTATTATGCATGTGATGAATCACATTGTATTTTAGTTATTTGTGTATTGTTATTCTTCTCTTCCCTACTAGATTATAAATTCTGGGGAGGTATTATGCTTTACCTAAATTCATCAGTCTCAGAGATTTACACAGTGCTTTGACCATAATAGAGGCTTAATAAATGCATTTGGAATGAATTTTTTCTGAGATTTTTCTCCAGTTCTCATTTAATCAACAGGTATTGATTCACTATTTACTTTGTGCCCAGTGTTTTGTTAGAAACTAGTGGAGCTACTTAAAAAAGATGTATAAGGCATGGTTCCTACTCACAAGAAGCTTGCAATCTCTTTCCTCTTGTTCTGAGTTCTTGCCCCATTTATCTCATTTTTAAAAATTCATTTCTCCCTTTGCTTCAAGTGCTTAATCTCCTTCAGTCTCCTGCCCTGTGTATTTGTCTCAGAATAGCAGTAGTAGAAAGCAACATTTGAATCCAGGTTTTCTGACTCCAAATCGAGTACTTAGTACATTAGGTTAAGTTTCATCCATCCAGCTATCCATCTATTCTTGCACTATCTGTTCCTATTTTTTTCTGTTTTCTCTCTCTTCCTAGTTTACTTCTCTTGATCTCTTCTTTAAACCTTCACCTCACTCTCTTCACTTACACAATCTCCATCTCCCCATTCTACTCGCAGGCTGTGTCCTCTAAACCAACCATGCTTTTGCATGCATGTATCTATCTCTCCCTCTTTCCCTTTCTCTCTTCTTTCAGTCCCAATTCTTCATTTTTTCTCCCAAACCCTTAGCCTAATTTTCTTCTTTGCCTAGAGCTCGTTTCTTTTCTTCTTATTTCCCGTTTTCGAGTATTTCCCATTTTCCCAGCTCTTGACTCACAATTCGGTTTTTCTGTCTCCCTCTCCCCACCTTTCTCTTCTATCACGGTGGGCGGTCCAGGGCGAGGCCGGGATCCGGGGCGGTTCCCGGGGCTCCGGTTGTGGGCGGCGCCCTCTCCCCTGTCCCCCTCCCTGTCCTCCGTTCCACCCTCCCTCTTCCCTCCGCCCGGAGGTTCCCGGGTCCCCGGCGCCGCCTACTCTCTTCCCGGCTCTGGGCTCCCGCTACAGCCGCTGCCCGGGGGAAGGAGAGACTGGGGGGTTGAGTAGAAGAGAGAGAGGAGGGAAAAGACCCCTGCTCGGCCCAACGCCATATACCGGAGGCAGGAGGGAAAAAAGGAGGAGAAGGAGAAAGAAGGAGTGGGGGGGAGGGAGGAGCGGCCCGGCCTGGGGCCCTGAGGCCCGGGGAGAGGCGGGGAGCTGGGCCAGGGAAAGAGCCGGGTGAACTGGGCCAAAGCGCCGAGGTAAGAGAGCCAAGGGCCTGGAGGGAGGAGGGCAGGGAAGACAGACGGAAGACAGGAAAGGACATGGGAGGAGATGGAAGAAAAAGGGGGAAAGGAAATAGGAAAAGAACGGGGAAGGGGAGCAGGAATGGAAGGAAATACGAGAAGGCCGGGTTGTGGTGGTGGTGGTGGTGGGTATAGGGCTAGAAAGTGGGTAATAAGAGGCCTGAAGGAAGGTGGTAAATGAGGTAGGGGACGAATGGTGCGGAGAAGGAGGAAAAGGAGGAAAAGGGGAGGTGGGAGATGCCTTTTACCAAACGAAAGGGGGAAATGGACTCCCGAGGAGGGGGACGATGGGGCACCGGGTGATAATGATAAGGTAGAGTCCCAAAAGGATGTGGGGTACCTAGGAAAGGAGGAAGAGGGAGGGGACATAATCTCTTCTCCTCCCCCTCATCCCGACTTGGCGCGGTGCTCCGCCTCTGCCTCCTCCACGGGGCGCTGTCCACACGTCCCGATGCTGAATCAAGCAGCAGCCAGGGAAACACTGTAGAACCTAGGAGGGGAATGAAAGACAGAACCGCATCCCGTCTGGTCCGCTCTAGCGAGGTTCAGTTCTGTCCTAACCCGGGTGCCTCTTATCCAGATGCTGCTGCTGCTACTGCATCTCCTCCTTCCCTTGGGTTCTGATGGGGCCCAGAACTCCAACACAACCTCCGAAGGTGCACCTTTCTCTAAAATCTCTCCATACCTGACCACTCCCACTTTCATTTCCCCGTTTCCATGCTTTCACATCCACTATCTAAACTTAGTCCATCTTTCTTTCATTTTAACTTAGCTTGGACAACCCATTTTATCCTTTCCCTCTTTACTATACTCCATTTCCTTTCCCCACCCTCTTTGAACACCCCCCTCCTCCACGTCCCCCAATTCTTTTCTTGATCCTATTGGCTTCTTGTTATCTTCCCAAATCATAGTCTCAGCCATTCTGCTCTTGTCTTCCCTCTGGCCGCTCTCTTCCTAACCTTTAACACCACTCCCACCCCTCCCTCTGTTCCCTTGTGACATCTCATTGATCCTTGCTCTCTTACATCACATTTCTTTAAATTTGACTACCTTTTCCCTTTCCCCTACACTTCTGACAGGCTGCCAAATCATACACCCACCATGGGAAGGGGGGATCCGCTACAGGGGCCTGACCCGAGATCAGGTTCGGGCAATCAACTTCCTGCCTGTTGACTATGAAATTGAGTATGTATGCCGGGGGGATCGTGAGGTTGTGGGGCCCAAGGTTCGCAAGTGTCTCTCCAATGGTTCTTGGACAGATATGGACATGCCAAGCCGGTGTGGTGAGTAAACTTGCAATGGCTCCTTTTGCCCTTCCTTTGCCTTAAGGGATCCTTCTCCTTCCTCCTTTCACCCAAACCCCTTGGCATTGCAGTCTTGAAAGTAAGGACCTAAAATTATATGAAATAAATATTTATAGAGCTGTGCTACTACTGTTAGTAATATAATGAAGTCATCAGCCTAAAGCATTTTTTCCATACTCTCCACATAGTCCATTATGGCTATAACTAATTGAGTTCTTGTTATTTTATTTTGATGATTATTGATGGCACCTAACAAAAATAAATCCCAGGCTGATTTATCCATACCACCCCATCACACTCTTGACCACTCCCATTTCTTAATGTAGCCACATATGTTTACTGCATCATGGGTCAGTAGAAAGCATCTTGGGCTGAGGATTAGAGTACTTGGGTTCAAACCTGGACTGCCACTTGCCAGCAGTGCTACTCTGAGCAATCCTCTTAAGCTCATTAGCCTTTAGTTTCCCTATCCATAAAATAAGGCACTGGACTAGATCACTCCTATGGTTCCTTCCAGATCTGAAGCTGTGATTCTATGAACTGGATTTTAATACTAGATTAAGTAAACTATAGAAAAGTCTACTACATATAAAAGTAATATTCATCAATATTCAAAACAAAAATTATTGGCATTATCCATAATTTAGTAAGCATATTTGATTAGTATTGTACAACTGAATTTTAACTGTTATAACCAACTAAACTTCTTGAGGACAAAAATATATTTTATCTTTCCTGTTCTCATAAGGACCTGGTATAGTCCACTGTTCAAATAGGTACTTAAGTGTTTAATAAATGAATCACTATTTGAAAGGGCCTCTCTCTGATGTGCCTACAGATCTTGGGTTCTTTTTCTTTTGGGATTTTGTTTTTCCTCCCCCACCCCTTACTTGTAAAGCATCATGTTCATGCCTTCCTATCCCCACCCTACCTTCCTTCCCGTCATTGAAACGAAAGAGCTTTCTTCCTTGTTACATATATCAAAGGAGATACATATGATATATGTATCAAAGGACAAAGTTCACTATATATAGTATATACATATATGCAAAAAGTATATACATTTACATATACATGTACATAGAATATACTTGCATCTCTTTTTTTCTTTCCCTGTTTCTTTACAGTACGTACCTGTTCCAAGTCTTATCTGACTCTGGATAATGGGACAGCTTTCCTCAGGGGCGGGAACCGTCCAGCCCTGGATGGTGCCTGGGTGGATTTCAGATGCGACCCTGGTTTCCATCTAGTGGGCAGTTCCCGAAGCATCTGTGCCCGGGGACAGTGGGACACCCCGAAGCCCTCCTGCCAGGGTGAGGGGAATAAGCACTTGGGTATATCTAATGACAATTTTTAGGAGACAGGTCTTAAGTAGGATTGGGTGGAGATAGATAGGGAAGATCTATATGCTAGGAAGAATGAATGGTGGGGTCAGAAATAATATTCTCTTCCCTCTTTCGATAACCCAACATCAATTCCTCTAATTATAACTTTGCTTCTCTTACTCTTTGTCCACCCCTTGGCTTCTTTTATCATTTTTCTTTTTCTTTACTCCTCATCTTTGACCCTCAACTTTTCTCTCTATCTCAATATGTCTCACCTAACTCTTGTGATATACATTTTCCATTGTTTTCTCCATAATCTTACTGTTTCTCTCTGAGTTTCTCTTTATACTTTAAGATTCTTTCCTCCTGCTCCCTGGGCCCCATCTTTTCCTTTCAGCCATCACATTTCCTACATACACCCTCCCCCCAAGATTCAGGTCCTACTTAAAATTATTCCAAAATTTGAAATGGGGAGGTTGGGTTAGGAGGGGATTTGGGAGAAGGAAACACAATATTTGGGAATAACCTAGGATGATGGGGATTTTATAGTAAATGTATTTTGTCCACTCAGGATTTTTGGTCCTTAAGTCTCCTCCCTTAGCTTCTTTCTTAAAAGAATTTTGGTGTTTGGTCTACTCCCCCCCCCCCCCATTTTTTCCACTCTATCAAACCTATACTCTACATTGAGGAACCAGGCTTCCTGTTTCTAAATCCTTGGTTCCCAGTACCTAGGCATCCTTTTCTTTGTCCCAGCTTCCCCAACTTTATAGATGGCTTTTTTCCCTTCCCTTAAGATCCTGGTCCAACCCCTCAACCCCTCACCTTCCTCATTGGGGCCCAAATCTCCATGATGTCCATTATTCCTTGACGCAACCTTAGCTTTTGGCTCTCCTTCCCCAAACTCTGCTCTCCTACTGAGAAAATACAAGTTCTGACTTCCAGCCCCAACTTGCTCTTATCCCCAGACACCCTCCCCTCCCAGAAACTCAGGCGTTCTGCTCTCCCAAGTGCTCGACTTGGACAGGTGTGGGGGGGTAATGGGTATCGGGCCAGGGAAAGCTGGGCATCAGTGATAACTCTTCTCTGCATCCTCGTCTTTCCTGCTGCCAGTGAAGAGAACCACATACACAGGTGAGACCAGAAAACCTATATTCCATTTAATGCACTACCTCCCCTTTCTCCTTCCTAGACTGTGAGGTCCCTTCCTCCTTCTGCTCTCTTTGCCACCTCTTGCTCTCCCTGATTTCTGCCAGTTCTTTCTCTGGGCTGTGGTGTCCACTCCCATTCTATTCTCTCATCCCCCACTTCCAGAGTCCCTACCTTCCCTTAACTTCTGCTCCCTGATCCTGTTCAGCTGAATGTCAGGATACCAACAGGAGGGCAGGATAGCTTTCATTTCTCTGTTCATTTTCTTAACGGACCTCTTCCTTTTACCCAACTTTGCCCCTACCCTAACTGAAACGCTCTCCTAACCCAAATGACCCCTGACTCATTCTTTCTCAACACTGTCTTTATCAATTTATACCACTACTTCCCAAACTCCTACAGCCTGTTCATTTCCTTCCTCTAACTCTACAAGTCCTTTTCCCAATATCCCATTTCTTTGCCCCCCAAAACATCCCTCATCATTTCTTAACCGGCTAACTGCTCCAATATCCTTTCCCCAACTCTCTTCTCTATTCCAAACCTTCCTTTCCATTCAATCATTCCTCCTAAACCTTTCCCCATTCTGTGTTCTTGGCCTCCCATTCCATTCTCCTCTTCTACCTCCCTCTTCCCTTTCTCATTCTCTTCAACTCTTCACCCATCCCCCCCTCCTCTCCGTCACCCCTACCCCTCAGTCCATCCACCTTCCCTCCCCCACCTCTAGCGCCCCACCACGTCCTTTCCTCACCTTCTCTCACGTGCTCCCCGCCCTCACTCCTCTCCCCGCCTTCGCTGCCCCTCTCCCCTCTCAGCACGCAGCAGCTCCCAGCTCCCTTCTGGACCAGAGAGTTCTTCTTCCCTTTCCCGCCCCACATCCTCCCTTTCAATCGCCGCCCCTCGCGCCCCCTGCGGCCGCGCCGCCGCCCGTGACGTCAGAGCCCGCCCCCTCCCCGCCTCTTGCCCCCTCCTCCCCTCTCCCCATATCTCCCTCCTCCTTTCCTCGCTCAGTCAGTCGGCTATAGAAGAGTTCGCGGCAACTGCGACGGGAGCGGCCGGGGTTTAGGGAGACCAGACCCTCTTAGTCCCCCCCTCCCCCCCTTTCTCCCAAATTCGGGATGGAGGCGTCTCCTCAGTCCCGGTCTCTCCTCCGCAGCCCCCCCTAAAAAGTGTCCCTCCTGAGGTTCCCCACTCCTTCCCCCAACAGCCCCCTCCGCTGGTCATGGGCCCGGGGTCTCCCTCCCTTAGGGTGGGTTGGTCGCTGCTGGTGGGGATGGTGCTGGTGGCGGGGGTGGCTCCGGTGTGGGCCCCTCACTCTCCCTCGCGGCCTGGGCTCCCGCACCCTCACCCGCACCCCCGGGCCCCCTCAGCCCCCTCCTCAGGCCGGCGGGCGGTCTATATCGGGGCGCTGTTCCCCATGAGCGGGGGCTGGCCCGGGGGCCAGGCCTGCCAGCCGGCGGTGGAGATGGCGCTGGAGGACGTGAACAGCCGCAGGGACATCCTGCCCGACTACGAGCTCAAGCTCATCCACCACGACAGCAAGGTAGCCCCCCGGGATGGGGAAGCAGGGGACTGTGGCATTTGGGCTGGGGGCACTGGAGGATGTATGTACCTGGGGTTTAAACCAAGCCTCTAGAATCACGAGGCAAGCCCAGCCCCCTCTTCCATGTGGGGGTATGGAGTTTCGGAGGACAGGAGGGTGGAGAGAGACTTCGGATCATCTTGAGGAGCTAGGAGTCCAAGGTAATCTATCTAGCAAAATAATCTCATGCAAAATAAATTCTCATGCAGGGAGTAAGGGGGCATGGGAGAAAATGGCATATGAAGGAGGGGGAGGGGAGGAGAGACTTGGAGAGGGAAATGGTTTAGGGGTACAAGCTGAGCTAACACAATATCAAGGTAATTGTTATGATGTCGGAACCCGAGGTGGGGGTTGGGGTGATTTAGGGTATGAGAAGAAATAAGTAAGGTATAAGGGAGAACGAGAGCTAGAACCATTCAAACAGGATGGGGGTGGGGAAACCCAAGGATATACTAGAAACTCAGTTACAGCAAGATAGACCCTGGGGTTCTTGGGAGGAAATATGGGGAAATAGGGTTATGCAGGGGTAAAAAGAATGGGTGTGGAGATGAGGTAGGAATGGAACTAGTTGCAGAGCAGAATCTAGACTTAAACTCACTGCCCCAAGATATCCCCTATATAAGTGAGATTAAAGGAAGGGGTTGGGACAGGGAACTGGAATTGAGAAGAACCCTTAATCATTGTGATGGACTACAGGTCATCATTATTTTTCTTAGCAGTAAGGAAGTATGTAGTTGAGAGAAAAATGGTATTTGAAGAGAGCTAGGGACAGGGACACAAGTTTATCCTTCAAGAGGAAAAATCTCTCATTTCCCAACAATGTGGGGCAAATGTGATTCTGAGAATAAGGATTTGGGGAGAAATTCAGGGGGCATTCTAATGGACCAGGCATACTCCATGACAGGTAATCCTAGATACAAAGAAAGTATTGGGGATGTATGGAGGAGAATGTGGTGTAGGAGGAAAATGCTGTGCAAGGGGTGGAAATTATCTTAGTAATATCCTTTAAGGCTGACCTTTTGCTGTTTTTTTAGGGCAGCAAAGTAAACCCAGAGATATGGTTCTTTAGGGCAACTTGAGTGAGGGGGAATGCCAAGGTAGGGACGGGAGAAGAATAATAAAACCAACTCTTAACTAACCCCTGAGATGATCAGATAACCCTAGGATACATGGAAAGAGCAAGTTAATACAACAGAAGTAAAAAAAAAAAAAAAAAAGTACTGGGAGAGGGGAAGGATATGTAAAAAGAGAGGAACAATTTCTTTGAAGAGGTCATGCTGATCATGAGATGCAAAATAATCCTCTTGAAAAGAGAGAGGGAGATAACTGGATACAGCAAAGAATCATGGTGAGGGATGGAATACGGGAAGATCCCTTCTAAGACGAGATCAGAGAGATGAGGGAGACCTGACTATGAGCTCAAATTCATCCACCATGACAGGTGATTCCCTGGAGGTGTAGGGGAAGCAGATGGGGGGACATGGGAGCTGGAGCTGGAGAAGAAAATAGAAATGGAAGAGTGGGGGAAGGGGAGAAAGAAAAATGTTTTCCCTGACTGCAAACCTAGATTCACTGCAACAGAGAGGAGAGGTAGTCTACGGGGGAGGGGAGCAGTGTTAACATATGAGTCTCTTAGCCCATGATGAGCCAAATACATTCTCCCCCAACAGGTGTGGAACAGAGAAGGGAAAGGGGGGAAGTGTAGGAAAAGGTGAAAAAGAAGAAGAAAAAGATGAGGGAATGAGAGAGAGAGACAGAGTCAGAGTCAGATACACAGAGAGAGGAATGTCCCACTCTCAGGGATCAGTAATATTACATAGTGCTTTCTTTTTTGAAAGGACTTTCATATATACTGTTTCATATATAAACATAGGTTATTACTCATGACAACTTCTACCTTGGGCAAAAAATTAGAGGAACATTGAGGGGGCTCAGAATTTGGCACTGGGGAGAGCCAAGGAAAGGAACTGGGATAAATGATGGATATCTGGGAGAAGGAAGTCCCTGAGAGAGAATAGTCTCAAAGAAGATGCCAGAAAATGAGGGATGAGAAAAAACCCCACATCAGAATGTTGTTGAGAACTGACCTTGACAAGGGGGGGTGGGTGTCAAGTTTATATTGAATGTTGTTACTTCACTTTGTGCTAACCTCCCTTTAGTTCCCCCTGGTTTCCTGATTTCCTACAGTGGCCCAAATATCAAACCTCAGTGGGGAAGGAGGTATCTCCAGGAGGCCACTTTTATTTCCTTTCTACCTGCTCCTATGTTTCACTGTCTCCAGGCCCCTTGTGTTTCCTGCCTATCTCCCTTATACCCCTGCTCCCCTGTTGGGTTTCTGCAGCTTTTGAAAGGTCAGGCAGTGTGAAGAGAATATATACTAAGAGACCTGTGGCTTATACTTGCTCTTTTTAACTCCCTTTCTTTCTCATTATTCCTTCTCCTTCCTTTGTCTCTTCCTCTCTCCTACACACCTTCCTCTACCATCAATTTCCTCTCCCAGACCTCAAAGTATCTTTCATTCTCGTCTGAACTCCCTATTTATTGTCTTTTTGTTCCTTTTAAGGTCCCTGATTCCCTCCATCCCCCAACTGTTTCTCTTTTCTAAAGTACTAGTCAAAATGTCAGGACACAGTAGGGGGGATGGATAGCTGAGATTCCCATGGTGTTCCTTCTCCTATCCTTTTCTCTTATCTCTTACCAGTCCTGAAAAGAGATAAGAAAAAAAAATATGAAGTGTGGAAGAAAAAATTTAAAATGGGGTAGGGACTTATGGGGATTCTGTTTATATTCTTATTCATTTCTTTCTATTCATAGAAAAACCTTAAGGCATAGAGGTCTGAGGAAGGGAGGAGAGAGTATCTGGAGATCAATAGAAAGGGGCAAAAAGGAAAATAGAGTCATGGTTAAGGGGAAGGAGAAATGGCATGGGAAGATGCTATTTGATAGAAAAGGGAGGAAAATCTATGATGGACAAGTACATCTGGAGAAGGAAGAGGGACAGAAGGGTAATGAAGGAAAGAATCTCAGGGCAGGGATAGAGGATAATGGTATCTTAAATCAAAAAATGAATGGAAGTAAAGGGAAGAAGAGGGTTCTAAAGTAAGATTGCTCTCTGATTTCCTACTGTTATTATGCAGTGTGATCCTGGACAAGCCACCAAGTACTTATATGAGCTACTCTACAACGATCCCATCAAGATCATCCTCTTGCCAGGCTGCAGCTCTGTCTCCACCCTTGTAGCAGAGGCTGCAAGGATGTGGAACCTCATTGTGGTGAGCTGTGGTGTGGGTTTTTATCTAGGAAATTCAGCCTAGCAGAGTGTTTTAGTTGAGAGGCAGGGGACATACTTTTTGGCTGTGGGGATAAATGCTTGGGGGTATTTTTGAGAGCACTGTGGGAGAGTGGTCCTTGATTCACAGACTCTTGAAGACCAAATCTATGAATCTTCAACTCTGACTGGTATCCCAATGGGATGTTCAGACAGTGGTAATTGCTTGATTTGTCTAGCAAATGAATTAGTTGGATCTTGGGGAAAACTTCCCAATTTTGAGGAGATATGTGAAATTTTTATAGGAATAATTAAGAGAGTAACCTCTTACCATATTACTGTTTTAGCACAAAAGGAACATCTGTATGAGTAGTCGGGAGGAAGGAGAGGAGAGGAATGGATTGACTTCTAGTAACTCTTAATAGCCTATGTTGAATAAGTTTTATTGTATCTCTCTCATCCCTTTCAGCTTTCTTATGGTTCAAGCTCACCAGCCCTGTCAAATCGACAGCGTTTTCCTACTTTCTTTCGAACTCATCCATCAGCCACCCTCCATAATCCTACTCGGGTGAAGCTCTTTGAAAAGTGGGGCTGGAAGAAGATTGCCACCATTCAGCAGACCACTGAAGTCTTCACTTCGGTGAGGGATATGGAGACTGGGGTCAGAGATGGGAGAAAGCTATTTAAACCACAATGGGAAGGAATCTTATGAAGGTCATTTTCCTATTGTAAATGAATGAATGGAAAAGCATTTATTAAGCATTTACTGTGTGCCAAGTATTGTGTTAAGTTCATAAAAAGAGAAATAAATTTTTAGATGCAATAGCTGACCTCTCCAATCCTAGGGTTCTGTCATTCTCCTCTTTATGCTCTTACCTTGTAAATCAGAAGATCAAAAATTGTTCAGATCTTTTGAAGGTTCTTCCTAAACTCAAAGATAGGAGAAAAACACAGAAAAAAGTACAAATAGAGTCAGAAAGAAGAAAGTTGGTGTGTGTGATTGTGAAAGTGAAGGAGAAACGGTTGAATTCACAGAAAAGGAGACAGGCGAACAAAGATACACTGATATCATACACTTTGTTTTTTTTTTTTGTTTGTTTGTTTTTTTAAACCCTTAACTTCTGTGTATTGGCTCCTTGGTGGAAGAGCAGTAAGGGTAGGCAATGGGGGTCAAGTGACTTGCCCAGGGTCACATAGCTGGGAAGTGTCTGAGGCCAGATTTGAACCTAGGACCTCCCATCTCTAGGCCTGGCTCTCAATCCACTGAACTATCCAGCTTCCCCCATGATCATACACTTTGGGTGAAACAGACACAGAGATAGGCACTGATAATAGAAATATTGAGAGAATGAATTGAAGGAGAGAGGCTGGAGGGAGGAGGTAGAGAAAGGAGATATATTTTCACATCTGAGGAGGAGACCCATCAACATGAATATATATTTCTCTCTAGCTCTATTATTTTGGACCTGTGTCCACTTTCCTTCTTGGCATTGCTTACTTTTTGTTACTCTAGATATAATTCTGATTTTCTTGTCCATCTTTACATTTGCCCATTAACTTTTATGGTCTTTCCAATGACCTGTAGGCATTGTTGCTAATATGGCCCCCTGATTGTGGGAGAAGGTCCTGTTCTACATCCTACTGATTTAAATCTGATGAGTTCTGTCCTAAGGGTCCAACTGACACTCTCTAATCTTATTGGCCCCCTTGGTCCCTATTGCCACATATGAATTCAGTATCTGTTCTTTTTATCTGACTTCCAGTTTTCATATCTAAGTATAATTAGTTTGGGAAAGCATATTTTCATTATTAAAGGGTAGCAGAAAAACTTACAGATTCCAGAAAGATAATTTGGTACTGATATAACTTGGTAGTTGGTAGACAATGGGATTATTGGCCAACTCTAAGCTAGTTTCCCCCTCAAATCTCATCTAGAATTTGAAACTGGAATTTGAGGCATCGTGACTTCTGCCATGAATAATTTAGGAGACCAATCCATTCTTTTTATGAATATGTGTGTGTGCGTGCGCATGTGTATATGTGTGTTAAACTAGCTCTTATGGCTTTTGCCTTTCCTCGTTGGTTTTCATCAAGGATGTAACTAAATAAGTGAGGAGGTGAGTGAGGAAGCTGCCCTGTACATAGACATTATGTATGTTTGAAAGCTATTTCCTCATATTCATAATATCTTCCTGGACCTTCCCTACCTCATATGGCTTTGATTTAGGTTAAAAGAGATCTTGTAGGAGAAAGTATTCAAAAGTGCTATTCTAAGAACATGTATTGAATTTGTCCTTACTCAAAGCATACTTCATATTTCCCCCAATTGTTTGTTGCCCACTGTATCAGACTTTGGATGATCTAGAGGAACGAGTGAAGGAAGCAGGAATTGAGATTACTTTTCGCCAGAGCTTCTTTTCTGATCCAGCTGTGCCAGTCAAGAACCTTAAGGTAGGATAGAAGAATAAAACAGAGGTCTGGGGAAAGCCTGAGCCCCAGGAATTGGTGAAGATGACAAGAGTTGATTTTGGGAGTAGTGGAGCAAGTCTGAGTTTGGGTGACAATAAATCTAGGTCTTGGTACTGAAGGGGAATGGTTCATTTCACTAATTTAATTTATATCAATCAGACTTTTATTATATGGAGATTAATTTGGGACACTCACAGACCTCTTTCAGGATCCCTGCCTCTCTTCCTTCTGCAGCGCCAGGATGCTCGAATCATCGTGGGACTTTTCTATGAAACTGAAGCTCGTAAAGTTTTCTGTGAGGTGGAACTGGACTCTGAAGAGGGAGGGTGGACAGGGAGGAGACATCAAGCCTTCATTTCTTATATCATCATTTTTATGCCTTTATGATGCCTAGTGGTTACCATCTCTTAGTTTTTCTACCATTCATTTCTTCAAATACCATTGCTATTTCTCTCAGTTTCCTTTGGGGTCCTATGAATCAGTTGAGGCATTAAGGGGTCCTATGGATCAATAGAGGATATTAAAGAGAGACTTCTAAGGAGGGGATTTCTGGGTCTCCCTTGTTCTCTTTCCCCCTGAAACTACTATATGGCATATTTTACCTCATCTTTTTTTCTCTTATTCTCAAGAGGATGATCTAGGATTTGAGCCAATCTTAGCCTCTCCCTTCTCTATACTCAGGTTTACAAGGAGCGACTCTTTGGGAAGAAATATGTCTGGTTCCTCATTGGCTGGTATGCAGATAACTGGTTCAGAACCCCGGACCCAGCCATCAACTGTACTGAGCAGGAGATGGCAGAAGCAGTAGAGGGACATGTCACCACGGAGATTGTCATGCTAAACCCCGAGAACACTCGTGGCATCTCTAACATGGTGAGGGGTGTTTGGGGTTGGATAGCTAGTAGGTTTGTAAAATGGGTCAGAGATATGAGTGTGATGGTTATAATCAAGAGCATGCAGGTGGATCTGAGACCACCAGATCTGAGTCAGCGTTAGGGAATGTGGACAATTTCCTGTTTTGAAAATGCTTGAATGGGACTTATTGAAGGGACTGTCTCTGTTGTGGTTGCTCTGGAGATGGGTGGGGGTGGGGAATTGAATTCTCAATATGTTCAGTGTTCTACTGAAAGGGTGGGGGGTGACTGTCACCATGGAGATGAAAGGAAGTTGGAGAAGTGTAAAGGGAGGGCTGCAGAGTTAATAACTTAGATCCTTGAATGTACAACTGTACTTTGCTTGGCATTCGTTCTGTTCCTGAAAAGCTGGATATAAATCAGATTTTATTTTCCCAGGGACTTATATTACTTAGATGTTTTACCCTTTCTGACTGATAGTCATTTGGCTTGGTTCCTAATACTTCCTTTAAATTTTTATGGTAAGCAGTTAATGGTTTATAAATAAATACTTAAAAGAACTAAGGGAGTTAGTTGATGAATCTTTTTTTTTTGAAAAGCAAAAACCATCTAATTTATCTGTTTTGTATATTCTTATGTACATTGATTCAATAAACATTTACTGAGAGCTTAGAAGATAAGGTCCTTGCCCTTTAGGAGTAAACAATCTATTTGGGGAAACACAATGAAATGCATAAAACATTTATGGTGATAATTCATGGCAATATAAAAGAGCCAATATGAGTGTTACAACTAAAGCTATGAGAGTTCAGAGAACGGAGAAAATTGATATGGGCTGAAGAAGTTGGAGAATGCTTCATTGTAATGAGATTTGACCTAAGCTTTGAAGAATAACTTTTAGGAGAGGGGGTTGACCGTTTATATATTAAGAACTAGGGGGACCTCAGGGGCCAACTAGTTCAGTCCTTTCATTTTACAGGTGAGGAACTCCTGAGGCCTTGAGAGATAAACAGATTTGTTCAAGGTCACATAGATAATAAGTGAGAGAGGCAAGTTTTAAATCCAGGACTCTAGATTCCAAAAGCCACCCTAAGAAACAGCTACAGAAAATAATTCCATCCAGAAATGAACGAATATATACTGCTGTCCTCAATTCTTTATCTTCCCTCTCTTCCCTTTGGAGTAATGCTTGAATTTGGAAAGCCCCTAATGCTCAGATGGGGAGATCTGAAAAATGAATCACCAAAGGGAATTTGAGGAAAGTTGATAGGACCAGTTAACTGAACTAGGAAAGGCTTTTTCATTTTTTGAATTCAAGGACCTGTCAGTCATCCCTTCCCCTGCAAATGAACTGCTAACTACAAATATTCTCAGATAGGAAATGAGAATTTAATAGGCCTCTCAAAAAAGGTGCTCCGACTTTTAAATAGGAAATGATGGGGAATTTGTTTCTGGTTGTTTGAGAAAGCTGTTATCATTTGGATAGGTTCTAGAGAAAGATGACATTTACCATCTGAGGCTACAATGCTACTAATAAGACTAGGCTTGGTTGCTAGCTTAGAAAAAAATGTAAAGTTATTTAGCTTTAGCAAAGAGTAGAATTGGCTTGAACTGCCTATTGAGCAGGCTTTAGGCATATTGAATAGGATGGAAAAATGGGGGCAGGTCACTGTGAGATGGCTTGAATCCTAGGGGGAAAATTCTTCCAAGTAATGTAGGAAAGGGCCTTTCGGCGGGGACTTAGAGTGACTACAGAATGAAAATGTAGGAAACATCTAGGGCCAGAGGGCTTCGCATTCCAAAATAAGTTTAGAAAGCAAATTCTGGGAGGTATTGAGAATTCTCTTAGACCTTGAAGCAGGTTCTTGGAGGGACCGTGAATTCTATCAGGCCTAGCAGCTGGCTTTTGATGGGATTGTGAATCCCACCAGCTTTAGCAACTGTGCCAAGCCAAGTCGATCTTGAGCCAGGAATTTTTGTATTTTGGTCTAGCATCCGTTCTCACACATCTAACCCAGACAAGGATGAGGTGAAGAAAATTTTGGGAGGAAAAAGCTGGCTTCCTGTGAGCTGTGCCAGCCGAACTGATCTCTGGCTAGGTGGTAGGAACAGAAATATGTACTCTGTAGACTTGTTCGTTTTTATGCATTTTGTTTTGCTTATTGTTTTCTATTAGTTCCTAGTAAATAAAAATTTATATCCTTGTCTTGGCAAAAAAGAAGTGTGCATGGAACTTAATTAAAGCTGGCAGGGACCTTTGAGGTCAAATAATATTCATTTTATTAAGGAGTAATCAGTTTCTGGAAGTAAATAATTTTCCTGAGGCTAAGTAGCAAAACAAGAATTCAAACTCGGGAACTCTGACTCCAAATCTGATTCTCTTTTCACTTTATCCCTAGGCCTTAAACTGATGAGTTCTGAGGAAAGTTCATGTATCAATATAGGGAGAACTCTCTTGAACTGCTTATTTCCCCCTTTTCCCCATCCACATTCATTTTCACTCTTTGCTAACCTTTAATAAACCAAAGTCCTTATGAATTTAATCTGCTTATATATGGTTCTCTGCTAAATGCTAATCAAAGTAAATTAAAAAGACTAAATTCCCCCACTCTCTGTATTTGTTTTTTAAGCTATGGCAGATACACTGGCCAAGACAGATGATGTATATAACAAGAATCGAAGCATGGTATGATGGAGTGAGCAAGGGCTTTGGGGTCAGAAGACTTGGGGTCAAATCCTTCCTACCTATGTGACCCTGGGTGACTTTAGCCTCCTTGGAGTTTAGTTTCTTCATCTTTAAAATGATGGTTTTTAGATTACATGGCTATTGAAATTTCTTCTAGCTCTAGACTTATGATCCTCATTTGTATATTAAATTAATACGTATAGGAGTTAAATGGGGAATGTAGCAGGAATCATGGGAATTGGATATGCCAATGGGAATGCTGTATATTTATTCCTTTATTCTTTCCTTCATCAGACATCCCAGGAGTTTGTGCAAAAACTGACCCAGCGGTTGGGGAGCAAGAAAGCTGAGGAGACTGGTGGTTTTCAGGAGGCACCCCTGGCTTATGATGCCATCTGGGCCTTGGCATTGGCACTGAACAAAACATCAGGGGGCAGTGGTGTCCATTCTAATGGTGGGGTGCGACTAGAGGATTTTAACTACAATAACCAGACCATTACAGACCAGATCTACAGGGCAATGAATTCTTCATCCTTTGAAGGAGTTTCTGTGAGTATTTCTCCATCCTTTATTTTCCACTGTTTTTTTCCCCTCATTCAAAGACTTTTATACTTTAGAATATTTTCCTTCCCTCCTCCATATCCACAGTTACTTTTATTCAGAATAGATTTCTTTGAATCCTTATACTGCATGTACCTAACCTTCCTTTGCCCTCAGAATAATTTTTGGCACTTATCTGAATCTTAAGGAGTTATAGAAATACCCAATATAAAGGCAGCTAAATGGTATAGCAATTAGAGTGATAGACCTGGACCTGAATTAAAATAATGACTTAAGAGGCTTTAATAATTATGAGACCTTGAATAAGCCACCCATCTCAGTTTTTGCATCTGTAAAATGGGGATAATCATAGTGCCTAATTCCTAGAATTGTGAGGATAAAATGAGATAACCCTTCTTAGACTTTAAAGCTCTATATAATGCTACTTATTATTATAAAAGGAAATTATTATAATAAAAGTGAGTGTATTCCATTTCCTTTAGATCTGTTATCAGGTTACCATCTATTTTTCATAAATTTCCTCAGGACCATAGAATTTTCATTGCTGGAAGAGAATTTAGAAAGTATCTACACAAATGCCTTCATTTTATAGATGAGGAAATTGAAGTCCACAGAGGTTTATGACTTGCCCAGCATCATACAGCTAACTAAAGGCAAAGTTAAGACCAGATTTGTAGGTCTTTTAACTGATTCTAGAGCTCCTTATAATTTGAAGGTGATTTGCTGTCATAGATGCTTAGCTTCATCTCTTTAGGGGAATGATGTTTTAAAATCTAGGGTACTGACAACTGGGGTGTGTCCTATATGTAGGAAAATACCATAAATAGCATTTATTGAAAACATGAGAAATGAAAGTGTCCCTGATTTGTTCTTTTTTTTTTCCTGTCCTCTTTTTATTCATCCCTCCTCACTTCCCTCCTCCTACCCCATTTCCTCCCTTTAGGGCCATGTGGTATTTGATGCTAGTGGTTCTAGGATGGCACGGACTCTCATTGAACAGCTGCAGGGTGAGGGCAAGGTTTGTGGGGAGGAGAACTGGGATGTGGGAGGGCTCCTAAATGGAGAGGGAGACACCAAACGGAGAGAGAGATGTCAAATGGAAAACTGAGAAAAATTACAAGGTTGTCTCATTTTCTTTTCTCTTGTGCTCTGGCTTATCATCTCCATTTCTCAGGATTAAGAAAGCAACAACCCTAAAAGTTGATCTCTCTCTGTCTCTTTGTCTCTCTGTCTTTTGCCTTCTTTCTGTGTCTCTCTCTTTTTCTAACTTACTTATATATGCATATATGTACATGTGTACGCTATACATATATATTAACACATTTTATGATGTAATATCTTTGCCTCTAAAAAGATATTTGTAAATTGAATTAAAACCTATTTTTCCTATGACATATTACTATTTCAGAGATTCTTTAACTTAATTTCTGATAGATCTTAAAATGGCCAAGTCTCCTATATTAAATTTTCTCTATCCACACCCCACTCTCACTCTCATCTTAGCTCTTCCTTTCAAGGAATTTTTATCTGTAAGCATATGTTTTAAGTTTACAAAGGAATCTAATTATTTCAAACAACATTTCCATTTAAATGAACTCATCAAAAAACTTTTTTAATGCCAGCAACCACTTCGATTTTTAAATATGATATTTCTTTAATTTTATGAATCAGTATTGTATTGAGTTTTCTTGATATGGATTGGCAATAGGCTTTTCCAAATTTACCTCTCCAGTCTTTGGTAAAGAGAATTATTTCTTCAGCTTCTTTGAAAAGATTCTTTTCCTACCCCACCCCCTTCTCTTTGTGTCCAGGATAAGAAATAGATATTTAACCACGGTGGAAGGGATATAAGGTAGTCCTTGTAGAAGCGGCCTAGAACAGACGAGTGTGAGACATTGGAATAGGTAACTGGGAAAAGTTGTGGAGCAATCCTTCCCTATAGAGTTTTAAAGTCAGGAGAGATTCTTATCTGTCTGAGCTGGCTAAGGTGTGCTGTATTGCTTTCATGGGGATAAATGAAATGACCACTCCCAAGATTCCTTCTATCTTTAGGATTCCTTGATTCTTGACATTGGTAGGGTCAGATAAAAGAGAAATGAAAGACAGTGACAGTATGGCTTTCCAGGAAATGGGGAGAGAAGGGGATTCAGGTTTGTTTTCTAGATTTTTCTTGTGACTTCCCTTTTTTTTTCCTCCTCCCAGGTGGAAAATACATGCAGATTGGCTACTATGACAGCACCAAGGATGATCTCCACTGGTTGGGTGCTGACAAGTGGATTGGTAAGTAACATCTATAGTTTTCTTCTGTGACTTTATTTTTCATACTCTTTGCCCTTCTAAGAAGAAAGAATAGGCCATTAATGTTGATGGAGAACTGTGACATGAAATAGCCTATAGCATAGGACCTAAGAGCAGGAAATTAGAGGGGAATTGATAATGATTCTTATCTTCGTGAAGAACTGTTGAGGTTAAGTAGTTAATAGCCATATCATTGACTGGAGTAGTAAGAGAGAGATTTTAGCAGTAAGTATATCAAAATGTAGGATTGGCATCTACCACCATAGGTATGGGTGGTTTAAAGGAAGGAAATGATTTCCACACTGAGAGTTTCTGATACAGTGGAAAGACCATGAGGATAAGATAACTTGTGTTCTTTTCTACTGGCTCGATGAATGACTGGGCAAAACACTTAACTTTATAGTGCTTTATTTCCAGTCTGTAAAATAAGGTAATTGGTCTCAATAATATCTAAGACTCTTTATAGACCTTTATCTGATATTTTATTCTTCTTCTACAATTCTACATTCTGGTGCTACCATAGAAATATTCCAGATAATTTAAACCCCTGAACTGACTTGAGATGAAAATTTAGGTTATAAATTGGCATATTTATCCTGTGGAAGAGAATGCTAAGGAGGAGTATAATTTTTGCCAACAAGAATATAAAGGGTTTTTAACGAGAAGAATGCTGCATAATACTCTTCATTTATGTGGAAATGAGTTTAAATAAAAATACAGATAACAATTAGATAAAAAAGAAGGATTTCTGGGCAGCTGGGTAGCTCAGTGGATTGAGAGCCAGGCCTAGAGATGGGAGGTCCTAGGTTCAAATCTGGCCTCAGACACTTCCCAGCTGTGTGACCCTGGGCAAGTCACTTGACCCCCATTGCCTACCCTTACCACTCTTCTACCTATAAGTCAGTACACAGAAGTTAAGGGTTTAAAATTAAAAAAAAAAAAGAAGGATTTCAGAGGTGTGAAACTTTACGTGGGCATTTGAGTGTAAATGTATTGTCTCTGTCCTGAAGACATTTAAGAGAAAGATGAGCTAGCCAAGTATCAGACCTTGTTGAATTAGGTTATCGATCCCTAATGTTTTTTCTTTTTGGTATTTCTGAACCTTATTGTTTTATTTAAATACAACTTCCTCCACTCCTAAGTATTTGTATGCTTATATATTTACGTATAAATATATAAATGTTATATGTATGTATGTGTATATATATACACACACACATATACTCTGTGTGTGTGTGTCTTATTTAAAGTGAAGATTTTTTTTTTTTGAGAACTTTGAAAGAATTTTGTGGTGCCCCTTAAGGTATTTTTAGATACTCTGAGTATTGTTTAGAAAGTCTTCTATGGAAAAGCAGACCCTGTATTAAATTATATGTTTGAGGATTTTTCTAGCTCTGTGATTCTATAGTTTTCTCACTTGATGATTTTTTGATTCAAGCTTGGAAGAAACTTTTTTTGGTCCACCTTTTTGCCTGATCATGGCTGTATCCTGCTCCCTTCACTATACTATAACTCCCTTTGCTTAAGAAATGAAAACTTAACATTCTACTTTGGTGATGAAACTCGGTATCTTTCCCAAACCTATTAGAGATATTTGTTCCTGTAAACAGGTATTCTTCGTCAGTCTTCAGTCTTTCTCCTTTCTTCAGTGAGATTAGGATTTCACTTGTGTGTGTGGATTTGCTTGAGATCCCTCTCCCTTTAATGTTCTTTCATTTTGTTTCCTTTTCTGTTTCCTTTTCTTTCTTTAATCCAGGAGGGTCTCCTCCAGCTGACCAAACTCTGGTCATCAAGACATTCCGCTTCCTGTCCCAGAAGCTCTTTATCTCAGTCTCAGTACTATCCAGTTTGGGCATCGTGCTGGCCATCGTTTGTCTGTCCTTTAACATCTACAACTCTCATGTCCGGTCGGTTCTTCCTACCCCTTTCTCTGATTATTATTTTTATTATTTTTTGTTTCTACCTCTCATATGATTGCTATGGCCCATCAGTCTACCCATAAATGGAGTTTGTGGTAGAAACAAAACTTTGCCTCATCATAAAGCCATGTACCCCAAGAGTTCCTGCCACTTAGTGTTGGCTCACTGACTTTCAAGTAAGCACTGGAAATCAGAGTAGGGATATAAGTTCTAAGTCTCTTCCTATCTTGCAAGTTATCTCTCTGGGGTGAAAATGCCCCCTTGGAGGCATTCATAGTTCTTGGGCAAGGTGTAAACTCAAGGTGATATTGGTAGGTCCTGTATAACCCTACCTTTTGCCCAGTTGTGAACATGCTTCCTTCCACTCTTCCTTCCTAGGATTAGGGAGAGAAATTTCCTTTTATATTCAAATACTAATCTGCCCTTAACCTGATTTCTCTGAAGTCTAAAGTCTGCTTTATTGTGGTTCCATGGTCTCTTATTTCTGGGCTTAGACCTGTGGTGTTGAGTGGGAAAGATTAGATTTATCCATAGAGGGGTAATTGATCTTTTTATCCTTCTCCCTCCCAGGTATATCCAGAACTCACAGCCAAACTTGAACAATTTGACTGCTGTGGGCTGCTCCTTGGCTCTGGCTGCTGTTTTCCCACTTGGGCTGGATGGCCACCATATTAGACAGGGCCACTTTCCCTTCGTCTGTCAGGTGAGAAGCCTTGATCTTGGAAGTTGCTTTATTCTCTTTTTTCCCCCTTTTCTCTTTACAACTTTGTTCTTCATATTCTTTTCCTCTATCTAGTGATATATCCCATACTTATCTCTGAATATTTAAGTCTTTCCCAAACCTTTTTCATTTTGCAATAAATTTCGGGGAATGGCATGGTAAACAAAGAATGGCCCTCAGAATCAGTATGATTTGCTTTCAAGTTTTACTTGGGCAAGTGATTCTTGGGCAAATCCATTAACTTCAGTATGTCAGACAATTCTGCAATTATAAGTTTCAGAGCAGGTGCCATTCATATTGGTTAAGGTAGTAACCAGAGTGGGAGCTCCCTACATGGATGAAATTCTGTTAAAAAAAAAAAAAAGATTCCAAAGTCACCATTAGATACTTGGATGTGTAGGGGATACAGTGGAGAGAAGAAAAAAAAACATGCATGGACAAGCAACCTGCTAGGGTAATGGCCTGATAGTGTAGGATTCAGGATAGCAACTGAAAGCTGATAAGAGGGAGCATCACATTGGGTTCAGAAAACTGGAAATTGGGGATAGTGAGATAGAAGATCAAGAGAAAGTTTCAGGACATGTGGTGAGGAGTGAGCTCAAGGTGCAGTGTATGCTCAGGGAAATATTTCTGAGGAGAGGTTTACTTGCCATGGCGCTCTACTGAAGTCTATGTTGTATTCTGACTCACTGAATGGGGAACACTTTATCAAATCTACCCCAAGTCCATTTTCTTGGTACTGTTCACTCTCCCATCTCCACAGCTCTGTCTTTCTTATCTGAATCCTCATACTTTGTGTGTACTTTCTCAATCTCTCTCTCAATCTTCTTCTTCCTCTGTCTCCCATTCTCTATTGCTCCATCATCTTAAACTTCTTTGTTCAAGTCTCTTCCTTAGTCCTCACTTTCTTGGGCCCCTCACCTTCTCTCCATTTTTTACAATGTACACATACACTATTTTTCTTTCCTTAGGCTCGACTCTGGCTTTTAGGCCTGGGCTTCAGTCTGGGCTATGGTTCCATGTTCACTAAGATCTGGTGGGTCCACACAGTATTCACAAAGAAGGAAGAGAAAAAGGAAAGAAGAAAGGTGAGCTGATCTGCCCTCTCCCCTGATCCTCTGCCTCAAACCACTGAACGTCCTCAGGGATAATTGCTAGGCCTTTGGTGGTACTGAAGATGGGGAATGGTTGGATCCAAGACTCTTTAGTAAAAATTATCATGTCCTCTTTGATCCAGACTCTAGAATCCTGGAAACTTTATGCTACAGTGGGGCTGCTGGTGGGACTGGATGTTTTTACATTGGCTATTTGGCAGATTGTGGATCCCTTACACCGAACTATTGAGGTACACTTAAATGCTATGGAATTACAACTGAAGGGGCTGAGGGCAATCATGAAGGTATTGATTTTGTTAGAAATTAGTCCAGAAGACTACAGTAGAGATAGCTTTCTAGTGACTACTAGACATTAGAAGGAGCTCTGTCAAAGACTTATTAATTATACAGTTTAAAGGTGGGAGGGAGGACCAAAGGTATTATGTAGATAGTAATTAAGCAGGGTACTTTTGAGGAAGCAATGCTCTCAAAAGTGGGAAGCTGGGATTTGGGGATGGGGATGGAGAAGGAAAGATCATGGATAGAGAATGGGAACTGGGGATATTATTGAATGGGAGTCACTGATATGGAGGATAACTTACTTGGGGAAAGGGGAGAAGTTGGAGACCAGATCCTAGATAGGAAGTAGAATGTGAAAGTTGGCAGTCTTTGTATCTATGGTCCCATTTTTCCCTATAGTCTTTCACCAAGGAAGAGCCAAAGCAAGATATTGATATCTCCATTCTACCCCAGCTGGAGCACTGCAGCTCCAAGAAGATGAATACTTGGCTCGGTGGGTGAGGAATGGGGGATCTGGAGATGAAAAGAGAAGGGAGGAGGACAGGAATAGGAAGGGGGGGTTAGGGGGACATGGGTAGGATGCACTTGGGGCAGGATGCTGAAAATTTTAACATTTTCGACAACTTGGACTGCACGTCTCCCATGAAAGTACTTCATATGATAAAAGCTTTTCCAAGAATGGAAGAAAGTTTGTCTTTGTCTACAAGGAACTGAAACTCAAAGATAAAGATATGAATCAGATTTTTGTAGTGGCAAAGGAATAAACTGAGACTACCTTATCCATAAGTATCTACCATCTGTAATTGGCAAGTCATAGGCTTCCTTCTCCTTTCATTTAGTTAGTTTTTCTGTATTCTGTGGTCACAGACTTCATCCTTAACCTTGGAAAGTCCTCTTATACATACACCATGTTTATTGTTACCTACCCTAGGTAAGCCAGTAGGTACAGTTCAGTATTCAGTATTCAGTCCATCATTATTACTAGGGGAAAAAAAGACCTGCTGAAAAGAGACCAGCAGTATCATCTTATATTCAAAGGATAGTGCCTTATAAGGGGAAAAGATGTGGTCTGGGGAAGATGAGTGGGAGGTGAGGTTGGTGTGGGAGGGAGAAAAAGATTGGTGGTGCTACTGGATAAGAGAGGCTATTAAATAGGTCACTTAACTTTAATGATAAATTATGGAGCTATTATAAGAGATGGCAGTTAGCAAAAGATCAGGGAAATAGAGGGGATTGAAGAAAGCATAGGTCTTGGTAAAGAGTGAAGATCAATTTTTTCCATGTGACTCCTTTTTTTTTAATCCCTTAGGCATCTTCTATGGGTACAAGGGACTGTTGCTGCTGCTCGGGATTTTCCTTGCTTATGAGACCAAGAGTGTCTCCACTGAGAAAATCAATGACCATCGTGCTGTTGGCATGGCAATCTACAATGTGGCGGTGAGCCACTTTGATGTGATCTTTGAAACTAGGGCCTGTGACTGGCTACATATGGGTAGATTATCTCAGGGTCCAGAAATGGAGGGTCTGACAACAATAAGGTGGTGAAGCCTAAGATCAGAGCCATAATCAGGAATTTGTGATACTAGAGCAAATTCATTTAGAGTAGATAGGAAGGTGGGGAAAGGGGGGAGGGTGAAAATGGGGAGGGAGGGAGGTGACACAGTTTTCTCTAGGTTCAGTCATGCTGGGGAAAGAGTTGATTTGTCCCTCAGGGAGCCTGATCCATGCTTCTAAGACATGGAAAAGCCCCTGACCTTTCCATATACCCCACTATCACCTTTTCCCCAATCTTAGGAAGAATTGCAGAGGAGACATAATAGTAGACCAGTGCCACCTGTAGGAGACTTTGGGATGAGTGATCTTGGACTGGGTGATGGATTGAGCTGGTTGACAGACTGGAAGTTTACCTTTTGTTGTTAGTTCCCTAGATAAAAGCTGTAGTCACACCACCCTTATGGCTCTGGCTAAGATTCATAGTAAGTTAAAAAGAAATGGATTCTGTTCTGCCTCTGTGCTTTGTTCACAGTGGTCACTTAAGAAGTTGTTGATGAATGAAATTAAATGTCTTTTCACTTCTGAGGCAGATGGAGAATACCAAAAGTATGTGTAGATGATATTATATTGCCTATTAGCTATATTCACACTTCTGAGACAGTAGAAGGGAGGAAGAGATTGTTCAGGATTGGGGAAATGATTTTTTTTTTTTTTATCCTGGGACTCCATTCTAGGAGCATAGGGCCACAACCTGTAAGCAGTGGGACACACAGTTGCTCAGGGTCACCCAGCTGGGAAGTGTCTGAGCCCGGACTTGAACCTAGGACCTTTCGTCTCTAGGCCTGGCTCTCAATCCACTGAGCTAGCCCAGCTGCCCCTACTTTAGGTTGCAGTTTCTTTAGCAGGTGTAGTTTTTACAGGGTGGGGTTGCTAGCCCCATGCCCAACCCTCCTCCTTTTTTCATCCGGGCTAGGTACCATCCTTGGCCCAGGAGTGGTAAGGGTGGGCAATAGGGGTCAAGTGACTTGCCCAAGGTCACACAGCTGGAAGTGTCCGAGGCTGGACTTGAACCTAGGACCTCCAGTCTCTAGGCCTGGCTCTCAATCCACTGAGCTATCCAGCTGCCCGGGGAAATGTTTGGTGGGATGAATTTCTTTGGAGTTTATCTCCAAATCATTGGTGACCATGATCCCTGAAAACGTGATCCCTGACAAGGGTTATGTCCAATGAGATGGCCAACAACAGCATGCTGCTCTCAGTAGCTTCCTGAACTGGCATTGAGGTAAGAATTAGGGAGGGAGGGCTTTTGTCCCACCTCTTATTGGATGCTAAAATTCCTAGTGGCTTCAATCTCTTATTTTCCTTTTCAGGTCCTGTGTCTCATCACTGCCCCAGTTACTATGATCCTATCCAGTCAACAGGATGCCGCTTTTGCTTTTGCTTCTCTTGCCATTGTATTTTCTTCCTACATTACCCTAGTTGTGCTTTTTGTGCCCAAGGTGAGGCTTTGGGATAGGAGGAAGCAGTTTTTCTTAATTCATTCCCTTTCCTTATTCTGGATTTATCTTTGTTTTCCGATTCCTTCCTGGCTCTGTCTCTGTTCCTTTGTCTTTTCCTTAATCCTCCTTCCTATTCCCCTTGTGTTCTATCCCTACTCATAATCCATGAGTTCCTTCCCCCCCTCTACATACTTTTAGACTTTTTCTGTTTTACTCTTTGCCTCTAACATTCCCACTTCCCAGATTGTCCCTGTGCTGCCATCTTTGTCCACTAAGTTTTTTTTTTTCGTTTTCCTTCCCTTCCTACTTTTGCCATTAGACTTAGCTGATTGTTTTGTTCCTTCCTTTCTGTACAAATTGCTTTCAGATGCGGAGGTTGATCACCCGAGGGGAGTGGCAGTCTGAGGCCCAAGACACCATGAAGACAGGTTCATCTACTAATAATAATGAGGAAGAGAAATCACGACTCCTAGAGAAAGAGAACCGGGAGCTAGAGAAGATCATTGCTGAGGTGGGTAGAGGAGTCTAAGGGAAGGTCAGCTTGTGATTCTGAGGGACAGATAATCTTGGGATCAAGAATTGAGGAGTTTATAAATATATTGAAACTTTCTTTTCTTACCTTTCCTCCTTCCATCCATTTCTTTCTTTTTCCATCTCTTGCCATTCTCCTGGTATCTCCCCCACTACACCCTATTTTCCCCTTTCTCAATTCCCTCTCCTGTTTTTTTCCTACATCTTCTCTCCTGCTTCAACATTCTCTCCCTACTCCTTATTATCTCTTTCCCTTTTGCTCTTGTATTTCCGTCACTAGAAAGAGGAACGTGTCTCTGAACTTCGACATCAGCTCCAGTCTCGGCAGCAGCTTCGTTCACGGCGTCACCCCCCGACTCCCCCAGATCCTTCAGGGGGCCTTCCTCGGGGTACCTCTGAGCCACCTGACCGGCTCAGCTGTGATGGGAGTCGGGTCCATTTGCTCTATAAGTGAAGGAGTGGGAATGAAGGGAAGGGAAACAGATGAGGGCTTTGGGGTGGTGGGAAGTGGGGAAGGGAAGCAGGTGAGGGTTGGGGAGAGGGAAGTGGGGAAAGATTTGGAGGACCTTGGGGAGAAGACTTCATCCCCAGGGGACAGAAATGGGTTTTCTGATCCCACTGCTGTCTACCTGTCTCTCCTAGCTTGGGTTTCTTTCCAGTAGTCTGGGAAGCAAGCCTCTTTCCTCATACTCACACATCTTCATGTCTTAGCTTTATTACCTCAACTCTAATTGCTCTCAGTCATTTCTTGATGTATACATCCTCATCACTGCCATCTCCTGTCTTCTTGTGACTCACACTAATTCCATCTCACATCCACTTAGCTCATCTAATTCATACTTAATGTGTCCTCTGGAACCCTCCTCCCACATGCAAGGTACATTCACAGTTCTCCCGATTCTAAACATGTGGTTTTTTTTTCTCCTTTTTCCATTGTTTTCTCCAGTGTTTGGCCATTCCAATGCTAAACTTAGCACCCTTGCACTCTCTCTCATTCTTTTCCATGCTCCCTCCATATACCTTTAGGCTGTTCCATTTACCCTTTTCCCTTACCCATGCTCTCTTTTTCCTTGCCCAGGCTTACTTGCTCCTTGCCTCTGGTTTGTTTTTGCCATGTTCAACATTGCATATGGACCCTCCCCACACACCTTTGCTCATAAATGTACTTGGTTTGCATTCAATTCAGCAAATGTATTTTAAGGACTTAATATGTGCTAGGCACAGAGAAAGATGAAAAAAAAATCCTTAGTCCCTGTCCTTGTGGAGCTTATAGTCTAGTAGAGGAGATTAGACATATCAACAATCAATTTTAATACAAGTTAGAGTATTATAAACACATAGGAAATTTCAGGGTGACATGAGCAAATGAAGGATCATTGTAGTTAGAGATGTCTAACAAATCAGAGAAGCAATGCGATAATGTGCCTAAGGCCATTGACCTTTAGACCAGGAAGACCCAAGTTCAAGACTTGACTCTGACACATCCTAGCTTGTGACACTGGGCAAGTGGTTTACCCTCTCAGTAACATTCTAAGACCATAAGTTAGAGAGAGGGTGCCACTCCACAGTGATAGAGTTTTCTTACTGGAGAATCCCCAATACCAATAAAATCACAGCTTTAGTCCTTTCCTCTATGTTCAGCATCACATGTATGCTCTCATAGATGCTCATGGTTCTGTGTGCATTTCATGTTCTCATGGTCATGTGAGCTTTTACCAGTGCCCCCATTTGCAAGTGTTCTGCTTAGCCAGCTCTGTATTCTTTGTACTTTTATAGGCACATACTCACTTTCCCTATGTATGCTCATTCGGAAACCCATTTATTCCTCCTACACATTCCTTGCTGATGTTGATAGATTTCCATTCCGCTATGCTTACCTGCTTCCTCTCTCCCACAATCATACCTATTCTATAACGACAATTTTTCTCCCCTTCACATGGTACTCTCCTTCCTGTAATCACAACCACTTACTACTTGATCCATATTCATATTTGCCCTCTCCATGATCTTTCCCTTCTGACACAACTCCCTTGGGCTGAGGTTTGAGGGAGGCTTGAGGGAGGAGGCATGGGGGCACAATTGAGCTACTTCTACTGGCCAGCTGGCAAGTTGTCTTGACCTGAAGGAAGGGTGCCTTCAGTAACTAGGACAAACAGATGGACATATTGGACATGGATATTTCCTTATATTGTGGTGTCTTTTGGGGAAGATTCTCCTAGGCCCTCAATAAACCAGAGATCAATGTGACACATGACATCTCTTCCTTCCTCTGTTGTTGAGAAAGGAGAAACATTTCTTTCCCTTGGAGAAAAGAAGACTGAAGAATTTCTTACATTTATAAGTAAATGAAGAGATATTGAAGAGGAGGGTTTTTTTAGGTTTGTTTGTTTTGGGGAAGATGGTGGTGGCCAGCTGTTATTTAGAATCATTGCAGAGAAGAAGGATTCCTTAATAGAAAGTCTCCAGGTCCTGAAGCATGTTTCCATTAGAGTTTGAGAAATCTCCTCTGCAATTAAGATATAGTGAGAACATCTATAGGAAACAGATGAAATAGCATTATAAGGGATCCTTCAGCAGTGAGATTCTTTGAACTCTGCTTCTTAGTATGAGGACAGTGAAATAAAAGTCCTATTATTTAATAGCCAAAAGATAAGACTTTACTGCTGAGATTTTTGTGAATTGTGAGCACTCAGGCACTCATTCTTTGTAGGGAATTATCTTTTGGCCCTTACTTTTCATGCTTTAGAACTTAAGGGTTATTGCCATTACCTGACCACATGTCTTTGCAGAGAAGTACTGAGAGTGCTTGACCTCTGCCATCCTATTTAAAGCTTAAAGAAAATTAATGATTTCCAAATCTCTATATTGTTATAAAGACAGAAGGAATATAGACAGTCGAAATCTACTGAATCCCATCTTCTCCCTGCAGTGATATAACTTCAAGGGAGGAGATGAGGAGGAAGAAAATAACTATGGCCTGGAAAATTCCTGTTAGGATGGAGAAAGAATAGTTTCTACCATCCCCATGCAAAAACCAAGAGTTTGAAGAATGAAGTTTTTTCAGTAGCTGAGTTCATAAAGGGGAAATCAGAATCTTCCTTGGCGTGAGTGGTGGGGGTGGTGGGGAAATGGGAAGTGGAATGGAGGAACCAGGGTCTGGTGGGATGAGAATACAGAATAGTAGTTAGCAGGGCTTTTCCTTCCTCCTTTTCCTTCCCACCTTTCAGTCTGAGAAAGAGTAGATCATGGAAAGAAAATCATGGAACCTGCTAGTTGGAAGGGATCTTAGCAACTCTCTTATTTTCTTATACCTTTACTTCCCATCTTAAAATCAATACTGTGAATTTGTGCCAAGGCAGAAAAGTGGTAGGGGCTAGGCAATGGGGGTTAAGTGACTTGTCTGATACCACATTTGAATCCAGGACCTCCCGAATCTCTAGGTCTGGTTCTCAACCCAGAGTCACCTGTCCTGCAATGCTATTGCAACCCTCCTCCTCCAAGGAATCCCCTCTGCATCCATGCGTGTCCTGAGGGCCTCCAATTAGGGGAATCCCATTACTTCCCAAGGAGGTAAGGAGTCTCCAGGTCCTGGACCTGGACAGCTCTAAATTATTAAGACATTTTTCCCGACATCAAAAGTATAATTGGACCTTTTTACAACTTCTACCCAATTCTCATTCCAATATTTTGGAATCAAAGATGACAATGACAAATCCTTCCTTCACATGACAGCTCTTCAGATACTTAGACTCTGTGATGTAGGGCTATAAAGGAGCCATTTAGTCCAGTCTCATTTTAGAGAGGAGGTAATTGAGGCCAGGAAGCAGCTGGGGGTGGTACAGTGGCTAGAACATTTGGTGTAGATCAGGAAGTCATGCTCAAATCTAACTTCAGACACAGCTAGCTGTGTGACCCTGGGCAAGATATACAATCTGTTGTCTCAGTTTCCTTACCTGTAAAAATGAACTGGAGAAGGAAACGGTACCTTTTCCCCCCCACTCCAGTATCTTTGCCAAGGAAATCCTAAAGGGGGTCTCAAAAGAGTGATACAACTGAAATAACCACAAACTGAGGCTAGGCGAGGTTATGAATTTCCCAAGGCCACCTAAGTAGAAAATATCACAGGTGTAATTTGAGCATAGGTGCTTTCCTCCCAGAGCCAGTGTTCTTTCTGTTGCACCACTGAACACAACCATTATGTCTAAGGTTCCTTCACCCTGCCCCTCGCAATCTTCTCCAGGCTAAATATTCCCATTTTCTTCAACTTCATGTTTTGGAATCAAGGCGCTTCACTATCCTGATTTACCTCCTATGGATATTCACAATCTTACCAACATCCTAAACTGATATTGAACAATATAGATGTCATCTGACCAGAGTAAGAGGCAGTAGGACTATCACTTATAGGAAACTTTTCCTAATGTGCCCCTAAATGGCATATCACACATATTGACTCGTGTTGAGCTTTCAATGTATTAAAACTCCAAGATTTTTTTCTTCAGATAAACTACTGTAAACCCATCTCTTTCATCTGATGCTTATGAAGTTGAATATAAGATATTATATTTTAAAAAATTAAATTTCCTCTTACCAGATTGAAGTATATCAAAGACTTTTGGATCTTTTGTCACCCAATTGTTCAAGATTTATTGAGCACATATTACAATGTGCCAGGAAGAGTGCCAGGCACTAGGCATGTAGAGGAAAAAATAATCCTTAATCTCAAGGAGCTCATGTTCTTTTAGGGGAGATAATATGTAATTATAAAACATATCCAAACTAATTTTAAAGAGGAAAGAGTTTTGTGTTGAATGTGACATCTGAGCTGAGCTTTGAAGGTAGCAAAACTTTTCTAGAGATTAGAGGTAAAGAAGGAGTGCATATTAGGCATGGGAGACTGTGCAAAGGCATAAAGACAGGAGTTGAAAGATATACAAGGAACAGCAACCAGTTTGATCTGGCCAAAGAATACATGAAGGGGAATAATGTATAATAAGCTTAGAAAGCTTTAAACATCAAACAGAGCTTGCATCTTATCCTAGAGGCAAGAGGAAGCCACTGGAGCTTTTTGTGTAAGAGAATAACTTTGTCAGAACTATGCTTTGTGAATATCACTTGGGCAGCCATGTGGTGATGAATGGGAGGAGGTAGGAAGGGAGTCCATTTGGAAGGCTTTTGTTAACTATCTATCCAACTTTGGGTTATCTGAAAATCTGATGAGTTATTTGTGCTTTATGCTTAAAATGCTTTAAATATTTATGCTTCCTTCCATCCCCACCAAGTAATTGATAAAGATGTTAAATAGTGCTGAGGCCTAGAGCATTCCACTGGAGACATCATATTTACATTGATTACTCTTTGAATCTGTCTCATTACATCCAGTTCTGAATCTGTCTACTGTTCTCATCTTGTCTATAGCTTTCCATTTCCCCCTCCTACAAGAATAATGTGATATACTTTATTGAGCTCTGGTGAAAATCTACATAAGTTCTTCATAGCATTCCCTTGGCTCACCATTTTTAATAACCCTGTCAAAGAAGATGAGTAAAGTGTGACTTGTTCTTCAAGCTTTTTTGTGATCACCACTTACTGTTCTTGCTGTTCACTAACAATATCTTTAATAATTTATTCCAGAATTTTGCCAGGAAATAAAGTGAAGATGACAGTCCAATAGCTTGTAGATTCCTATAGTTAGCATTTATTTAGCACTTTTGAAGTTGGCAAAACACTTTACAAATATTATCTCATTTTATCCTTGCAATGACCCTGGAAGATGTGTGCTATTATTTATTTATATTTATAGATGGGAAAACTGAATCAGAAGTTAAATGACTTGCTCAGAGTTATACAGCTAGTAAGTAGTCAGATTTCAACTCAGGTCTTTCTAACACTAGGCTCTACCCCCATACTATCTAGAGATACTGTGCTCATTTCCCAACTTGAAGAAACTTTTTTTTTTTGATATTTCATTGTCCTTAAATTTCCTCACCAGTCTCAGCTCATTTTGAGTTTTTCCATTCCTGACATTGTTTTTAAAGGATTGTGCCATGTTTTATACTCATCCTCTCTTCTGCACTTGTTTCCATCTTCCATACATATCATTTTAAAATACAAATTAGTTGATGAGTTCTTCATTTGTACACTTAAAATCTCTTCAGTCAATTGTCATTTTTTCCTCATCATAATTGTTGATACCCTTAGGCTTGTAAAGCAAGCCTAGCATTTCTATTCCTTCCTTCCTCTGCCAGTCTTATTTGCTTTTTAAAAACATTCATTTAAAAAAATTAAGTTCCGAATTCTCTCCTTCCCTCTTTCCCCTTTTTGAGAAGGCAAGCAATTTCATATGAATAGTATGTGTGAAGTCATGCAATACATTTTCATATTAGCCACGTTGCAAAAGAAAACTAACCCCCCCAAAAAATTAAAAAAGAAAATTAAAAACGTATACTTTGATCAGCATTCAGATTCCATCAGTTCTTTCTCTGAAGGTGGACAGCATTTTTTTATCCTGCACTCTTTGACTTGGATCATTGTGTTGTTCAGAATAGCTAAGTCATTCACAATTTGATCATCATAAAATTTTGCTATTATGGTACACACTATTCCCCTGGTTCTGCTCATTTCACTTTGAATCACTTCATATAAGACTTTCTAAGTTTTTCTGAAAGCATTCTGCTCCTCATTTCTTATACCTCAATCACTTTTTATCACTATTATATACCTTGTTCAACTGTTCCCCAATTGATTGGCATGCCCTCAACTTCCAATTCTTTGCCGCCACCAAAAGAATTGCTATAAATAATTTTCTATATGTAGGTCTAGTTCCCTTTTCTTTTATCTCTTTGGGGCATAGACCTAGTAGTGATATCTCTGTCTTTTCACCAATCTGGGACAGGATTCCCCTTCAGGACTCTGACCTCTTTCCTGCCCCAGTTAATACTTTAGTGCTTAGAACTGACAACATCAAGTTTAAAATAGCAGAGAGGAAATAGCTTTTCCTAAAATCACAGTTTACCATCCAAATGACCAATTCTGCTCTGGCTCATTTTTCTGACCTTTTGGTCTCTGAACCTGCCCTCCTAGTGTGAATGCTGATACTTGTCCTCCTTGCCTTAACTAGTTGTCCTTAGATGTTCACCTTATGTTTCTTGTTCATCCTTGGGCATTAGAGAATGTCCTATTATTGTGATATTGAAAAACATGAATAATTTCTAATTTCAAATGTGAAATTCTCTTGCCTTAACTATTCCTTGGGGATTATTTATTATGTATGGATTATGACTTTTAGAGTCCCGTTAACTCTTAAAGAACAGCTTTTGCCCTTTTTTGGATAGCTCTTTTCCATTGCTGCCCTTGTATTACAGAGCTTTTCTCAGTCTTAGCTGTATTCATATGTTGGAACATATCTCTCTTCCCATAGTACCCTATCTTTATGGTGTTCCCTGGTCATGGGCTCTATTTCTATCCTTTCCCAGTTTTTTGGCTAATAGAGAAAACTAGAGCTTCTAGGTCACACTGGAGCATGCATTGGGTGACACGCCTCAAGAAATCTATCCTGTTTGGGTAACTCATGGCTATTTCTATATAGTATTATGTAATATGATGCACATAGACAAAGTGCTAGCAGCTGAGGTCCAGGAAAGGCTTCTTTCAGGAAGTGGCTTAGATTTGAAGGAAACTAGGAATTCTAAAAGATGGAGGACATGGAAGACAGCCCGCACAACGAAATGGGGATGAGAGGTTGAATGCCATGTGAGAAACAGAGACAAGAATGATTTAGCTGGACTGTGAAGTATGTGAAGTATAATAAATCTTGAAAGGTATGTTGGAGCCACATTATGAAGGGCTTCTTTTAACTTCTAGCCTTTCACATTGACCATTTTCCCTCCATGGCTTGCCTTAACTCCTTTCCTTCCCATTAATTAGTAAAATATTCATTGAATGTGATTTATACTAGGTACATCAATCTCATTTCAAGCCACCACTAAAGCCTTCATTGATTCCTCCCTACACTATTTAGTCTTTTATTCTTCATCCTCAAAAAAGCACTTTTAAGTCTTGCACACAGGGGAAATGTTTCCCTGTCTTGTCATTAGATGAAGCATTTCTAGGGGTAGAATCAGAATCACATAATTTGAGTTTTGGAAGGGATCTCAGCCACCATCCTGTTAAATTCATCCATGAAATGGATCCCCACCATAACGTACCCAACAAGCGGTTTGTCCAGTCTCTCCTTGAAGCCCTTCAAGGACAGGGAACTTGCTACCTCTCTAGCCAGCTCATTCTACTTTGAATAGCCCTAATTGTTGGAAAGATTTTCCTGATATTGAGCCTAAATTTGCCTTTTTTTCAGTTTCCATTTATTGTTCCTGACTCTTCCTTCTGGGGCCAAATGGAATTATGTTAATTTCTCCTCCACATGGTAGTCCTGCCCTTCTAATACTTGAAGATAGTTGTCATGTCTCCTTTCTTCTCAAGTCTTATTTTCTCCAGGTCAAACATACTCAGTAACTTCAAACAATCCACTTGTGAAATGGACTTGAGATTTTCCACCATCCTGATGACCCTTCTCTGGACAATCTCAAGCTTATCAATGTCTTTATTTAATGGTAATGCCTGGAACTGGACATATCATGAGTGTAGAACTATCATAATAGTGCACCAGAACTATCACCCTTATTCCTGGGGAGCTTTGCTCTTCTTAATGCAATTGAAGTGCCTGCCAAAAACTCATTGGCTTAAGTCTTTAGATAGATGCCTCCAAAAACATATACTCCACAGGGTCGAAAGGGTCCAGGAGCTAAGACTACTGAATACCTCACTTGAGGTCTCTTTAGACTAAACCATTTTGAGATAACTCAGTTAATGAGGGCCGTAAGGATATTCACATAGGGAATGTAGGTTCTCCAAAAACTAGATTCCAAAAATTATTCTGGGCTTCCCTCTTTATTATGGGAAGTGGAATGACAGATTATTCTAGTCTATTTTTAGGATCATATGCCAAGTTCATGGCAGATTGCATAAATCCAATCTATCAAATTCATTTTTTCTTAGTAACTACATTTCTTCCCTTGCAAAATCCTATCAGAACTGGCTTCAGTGGAAATTCTATTTTATGGGTGTTCTGGGCTGGGTCCGACTGGGCCAGTTCTCTGATAGTTAAGTACCATATTGGAGCAAAATGAGATCCAAATTGTTCAGCAGTTAACAAAAGGATATTTACTTAGTCATATCAGAGAAAAGAAATTCACTAAGGATATAGTTTGGGGATATTCAAAACTGATTCAGCTGAGTGAAGATCTGCTTCTAAATTGTTCATAGTCTACCAGCCAAGTTTGAGAGAGTGCTTGGAACTCTTAGACTTTTTAGTACTGAGCCAATTAAATTTGGTACTGAGCCTGGAGGATGATTTCATCCTTTTAAGGAAATGCTAGTCAAACTTACCTAGGGAAAGAAGTTAGAGTGTTGCACTCACCACACCCTACCCCTTGGAGGTAAGGACCTTAAGGCCTTCTAGAGGACTTTCTACTATTTAAATAATTTAGGTCAGTTACTGGGCAATGCTAACCTCAGGGATGCCAGCAGCCTGACATAAATAATAATAAAGAAAATAAAGAAAAATAATAAATAAGTAATACTAAGAAGAGGAGAGAATTAAACACTAAATTAGAAAGATAAAACAATATAAGTTTCTTGAAGGAATGTCTGAATGTGATGGAACTAAGACCAGATATTTCAGGCTCTATCTCTCCCTTTGAAAGGATCTGAATTCCTGGATTAACTGCTACTCCCCTGAACTGGGGCATGAATGATATGGTGCTTCCATTTCTCCCATTTGCCAGGATAGGACAACTGTCCCTACTGAAGTCAGAGATTTGCTGCTCAAGGCAGAGGCCTGACTTCCCTCTATGCCTAGGCAAAGTGTACCTCCAAAGTCAGGGCAAGTGTTGTCCCTCATTGCCTGAGTCTAATTCTCCTCTCCTCCCCACCTCTTCTATTGGGTCAGGTACTACAGGCCAGAATGTCACTGCCCCTGATTAGCACTTCACAGTTGATAAGATCAGGTCCCTTCACATGGGGCAACTTGGGCAATTCCAAGTGATTCTGGCTGATCACGCCAGGATTTGAGTTCTTCCTGCTTGTGGTCTTCCTTTTCAGTGTAAGAAATTTTTCCTTCTGGCGGTAGATCCCCACAGAGGGACCTGGAAGCTCCTGTTATCTCAGGCTGTCAAGGCTATTACTGAACTCATACCCAGCTCAGGGTTACTCATTTATGTCATGTCCTCTGGCAAAGGAGGGCACCCAGGACTTGGCAGACCCAGAGAGGGACACAGTTATGTTTCATAGTTAAGATTCAAAGCTATATCTCTTTTTAAGCTGATACACCACCTTCTGTCCTTTGCAATTCAGCTAGGATATTTGTCCATATTCATAGTTCCATAAAAGTCTCTAAGGTCCTTGGGAGAATCAACCCTTCCTTTCAAGAATCAATTTCCTTTCAGTTTCTCTCAAAAGTTCCCCATGGCACAGCCCTCAATGACCTCTCAAATGTCACATAAAAAGTTTCAATCAGTTCATTTGGCACAACTTTTCAGTCTATCCCCAAATTACAGTCTGGGAATGGGGCAAGGGAGATCAGGTCTAAACCTGCTGACTGACAGGCCTGGAGACCACTACTATCCTCCAATACAAGACATTTCACAAAATCAACCTCCAGCAGTTTGGTGTGATTCTCTTTAGGGCAGTATTTTTGTTTTATTTTATTTTTAAAAAGCTTCCCCATAGTTATATGATTCTTGTTGTCTCCCTCCCGTCTTCCATCCCCCCTCCTGGGGTTGACAAGCAATTTCACTGAGTTATACATATATTATCACTCAAAACCTATTTTCATATTCATTTTTGTAATAGAGTAATCTTTTAAAACCAAATCCCCAAATCATATACTGTCAACCTAACTTCAGATAAAATATATAAGTTAACCCCAGTTTTTACCATAAGAATGCCCATATATACAAATGATAAATCACATGTTTTCTTCTGGATTTCTACTCCCACAGTTCTTTTTCTAGACGTTGAATAGTGTTCTTTCTCATAAGTCACTCAGAACTCCTGGATCATTGCATAGCTATTAGTAGCAAAGTCTATTATATTTGTTTGTCCCACAGTGTTTCAGTTACTGTGTACAACATTCTCCTGGTTCTGCTCATTTCACTCCTCATCAGTTCATGGAGATCTTTCCAGTTCTTATAGAAATCAAGCAGTTCATCATTCCTTATAGCATAATAGTATTCCATCACCATCATATACTACAATTTGTTCAGCCATTCCTTTAGGGCAGTATTCTTTTTTTTTTTTTTTTAAACCCTTAACTTCTGTGTATTGACTTATAGGTGGAAGAGTGTGGTAAGGGTAGGCAATGGGGGTCAAGTGACTTGCCCAGGGTCACACAGCTGGGAAGTGTCTGAGGCCAGATTTGAACCTAGGACCTCCCGTCTCTAGGCCTGGCTCTCAATCCACTGAGCTACCCAGCTGCCCCCCTAGAGCAGTATTCTTAATGATATAGGATATAATCATATATAAACCTCAGTTTCTTCCTAGTGGATGGCTTTAGTTCACTTTTTGATTTCCCAATGATACAGGATGTCTCATGATGAGCAAATCTCACCTCTAGAGTCATCACCAGAAGCACAGCAGCCAATATGAGCTCACTTTTGGCTGCACTCATCTTTTTATTGAGATCATTCTATTTCAGTTTTGTATTATTGTGCTGGTTATTCTGGGCTAGTCCCCCAATAGTATGATGAAATGAGATGCTTGTATGTCATTCAATAGTTAACAGAAGGAGATTTATTTAGCCATGGTAGGCTAAGTACATTCAACTAGGATTTGCCTTGTCAATCCATGGAAAATTCTGGACTCCTATTCTGTTCTGACTAGTAGTTTCTATTCACTCCCTGTTATATTTTTACAATCCCTTCCTCCCTGTATGTAGTTCATCTATCTTGTTTACAGGTGACCCTCTTGGCCTCTTGGGATCAAGTCAGTGGCCTGCCTCTGTTGGTTAGAGGTGGTTTAAACTAATCCTGTGACTTTTCCAGGAAAATGCCATTATCCTACAAGAAATAATTTGTGGGTTCCTTGTTCCATCAATTTATCTGACCTCCCCTTCTTTTCTGCCTGAGTGTATAAATCCATTGCTCTCCTCTATGGACACTCATGTACTCCCTTGTACAGTGCAGTGTTCTAGCTCATGACCCTCTTGGCCTCAAAGATGCCTTTTCTTTATGTGGAAAATTAATATTAATTTGTACTCCTTTTTACCCCACCCTCCCAACAACCTTTTTATTTTTTTTATTTTTTTTATTTTAAACCCTTAACTTTTGTGTATTGACTTATAGGTGGAAGAGTGGTAAGGGTAGGCAATGGGGGTCAAGTGACTTGCCCAGGGTCACACAGCTGGGAAGTGTCTGAGGACAGATTTGAACCTAGGACCTCCCGTCTCTAGGCCTGGCTCTCAATCCACTGAGCTACCCAGCTGCCCCCTCAACAACCTTTTGATTTTAAAGCTAGAAAAATGTTTGCTTTTAGACTGAAGCTATGAACTGGCTTCTCCCCCTAGGCTGAGGCAGGTTGGAGACAAGTTCTTTATTTATTTGTAAACAATAAGTCTTTTGGCAGTGAAGTAATTAAATGAGCTGGGCAGAGCCATGTGGAGAAAAGTGCACATGCCTGTGAAGCCATTCCAAATGCTGATTTTGGTTATTCCTAGCATCTGGAAAACTTGTTTCTTGTCTTGATTGAGGTCCGAGTCTTCCAATCAGAGAGGATTGAGAAAGGGACATCACTAAGTGTATACACTGATAGAGGGGACAAGAAATTGAGTTTTTTTTTCTTCTTTTTTTCTTGGAAACAAAAACTCTAGAAGGCCTGCAGTCTCACTCTGGACTGTCTCAGTCTGCTCATAGAGGAGGCTAGCCAGTCACATACGGTCATACTTTTCTCTTTCTGACCTGCTTTTTTATAATTTAATAAATAATAATAAAATTAACTATAAAAATGGTCTCCAGATAATTTTAATCATAACATTTATATATGAGTGTGATTGATTTTCAAGATTGACAGCCTCAAAGATATAATTGATTCATCTGAATGAAGCTCTCTGTCTCTGAGTTGATCATGGTGGTCTGTCAGCCAAGCATCTGTGGGGCTTTTTCTCTGCTCCATTAAGAGCATTCTCCATAGCATTTCCCTACACAGAGACCCCTTGTCACAGAGTACCATGTTGGAGTACCTGGCCATCTCATCCCCCTATCCTCTGGATTTAGATTGCATTTCTCCTAGTTTAATCATGATATGAACCATGACTCTGTTTTGTTCTAGCTACTGACTTTATTATAGACATATTTGCATGACTCAGTTGGTGCCCTGATAGTTTAGGGTTGATAGTAGAATCTGAGACTATTTTTAAATAGGTCATTTAATGGCAAAAAAAAAAAAAAGGAAGCTTATTCATAGCATTAAAAATGATACACAATAAGGATATAGCACTTAGCTCATATAGCCTCTGTACTGCTCATCTGTCATCAGGACAGAGCCTGGAGACTGTATTGTCTTGAGATATCTGCTAAATGTTAAGGGCCCTACTTCATGTGTGTGTTTGTGGGCCTTCTTATGCCTTATAGTGACCATAACACCCTATTAAAATGATCTGATTCCACTAGGAAACTGGCTTGAGTCAGCCCTCTAGGCCAACTATTAGGGAAAGAACTTTCCTAATCTACATGGTGTGAGGATTAAAATGTGAGTTTTTGACTAAATAATAGTTATAAAGTTATATTGTGGTCGCTGATTTTAAAATATTATAGCTTAAGTCAAAATGACTTTTATTTACAAAGAGGTGGAAAGAGTGGGAAAATGTTGATAAAGAGACAGATTCTTAACAAGCCTCCCAACCCCAAGAGCTTCTCCAGCGAAGTGAAGCCCAGTTTAGCACCCTGGCAGGAGGCTTCCTCAGGTCTCCACATGGAGTCTTCAGCTGAAGTCCACCAGCGCAGCCTCCTCCAAAGCCAAGGATGCAAAGATTCCTTCTCCAGCCCGGTTCACTGATGCAGAGTGAATCACTGAATCCTCAGGCTGGCCTTTTTAAAGCAGTTTTCTCAGTCACTTCCTCATGCTCCTCCACTTTACAGGAACCAATCGCAGCCTCCCAATTTGCCTAGCATTGCCCAGCGGGGCAGGCAGTGGCCTTTGGAGGTGTCACTTACTCTAGTAAGTGACTTAGGAGCTCTCTTGTATTTAATAATTAAGTAGGGGTGCTTTGAGTTCTTGATTTGATTAGCTAAAAATAGACAAGGGGAGAGTTAATCTTATCTTCACAATGGCAAGGGAGAGGAGGGGAGTAAAGAGAAACCCTAGAAGATTCTGATCTTAGCATATCATGCCTCCTCATCTTATCCTTTTGATATATATATGTATACACACACACACACACACACACACACACACACACACACACATATATATATATATATATATATGTTTTTGGTACTCAAGGGCAAGACTTTATCCCTAATGAATTTCATCTTATTCAATTTAGCCCAGTACTATAGCCTGTTAAGATTTAAGATTCTTTTAGATTCTGGTCCTTTCATCCATTGCAGCAGCTATCCACCCCCATCCTCCTACAATTTTGCATTATCTTCAAATGCAACAAACATACAATCTATGTCCATGTTGGCAAACCTATAGCATGTGTGCCAGAGGGGGCACTCAGAGCCCTCCCTGTGGGCACTTGCACTATTACCCCAGCATAGAATTTGCCAGAGTTCATTCCTAGAAAGCTAGAGGAACGTGGGGCTGGGCTGCTTCCCTTCCCCTCTCCATGCATTTTGAAGTTTGGGCACTCAGGCTCTAAAAGATTTGCTAGCACTGATCTATGATCACCTAAATCAGTGATGGGTGAACTACAGCTGTGTGTGGGGGGGCAGATGCGGGCCCCTTAAATGTTCTATCTGACCCCTGCGACATTATTCCGAATCTGACGAATACAATGTAGGATACAATACAAGGAAACTTCAAAAGAGTTGTCTTAAAAACAGACTGACAGATGAACATTTCCTTTCCTTTGGCCCCTTCTTTAAAAAGTTTGCCCATCACTGACCTCAGTCATGAAGAAAAAATAATAAATAGCACAAGGATAAGCATAGATGCCACTGGAGATCTCCTGCTATGTTGACATTGAACCATTAACTACTCTTTGAATCCAGCCATCCAGCATGTTATTAATATGATTGTATTATTGCCAAATCCACATCACTCCATTTTCATCCCAAGAATAATATGAGATATGTATCAAAAGCTTTGCTAAAATCTAGGCAAAATATATCTGCAGAACTCCCTCATCTACTGGCTTGATAATGCAGTGAAGAAAGAAAATGAAGTTAGACTAGCATGACCTATTTTTGATGAAACTATGATGACTCTTTGTAATCTCTGGTTTCCTTTTAATATGTTCTCCAGCCGTCTTTTTAACGGATCTAGTCTATAATTTCATAGAACTAGAAGCCAAGCTTTCTGTCCCATAGTTTGCAGACTCTGCTTTCTTTCCTTTATTAGAAAGCCAGCATAACATTTGCCCTTCTCTAAATTTGTGGTACTGGTCCTATTATCTATGATCATTGAGAGTGGCTTAGTTCTCTCAAGACCAGAGGATGTAGTTCAGATGAGCCAAGGGACCTGAATTCTCAATAGCACTTTCTGTTGCTCAAGAAGAACTTGTATAAAGGATGGATAGTACAGGATTTTGATGAATTCTAGGTATTGAGGTTTTAGATTTAACTTAACCTTGGACATATTTAAAAGGAAGCTAGGCATTCAGTCATTTAATGAGGTAAATCTTATTTAAAGAAGCAAATTCATGGTAGTCTCTCTATTTTGCTCATTTGCACTTTTCTGGGTCTTGTGTCTGGCAAGAACATTTTATGTATTTGCCAAATCTTGACATTAGTATCTCTGAGTAATGGGATATCAACAGAAGGAAAGACTTGGGAGTTGCCTAGATGGGGTGAAGGAGAAGAGCAAGGAAACACTATTGAAAATACCCATCATATTTGAAAATTCAATACCTGGGATTACAGTGATGGAAAATAACAGTCCCAGCCTTTGAAGGATTTATAAGATGGTATTGAAGGCCAGGTAAGTTTGCAAAAGCATGATTTTGGAACGTGTTATAAAAAGTTATTAGTTTATTTAAAAATATTGCTCCTTTATTCTTAACCTCATCCTCATTTCCACATATATGTATATATTATATATCTCCTCTCCTTTCTCCTAGGAAGCTACATTTTCTGTAACAAAGAATAAGAAGGAAAAAGGAAAAAGGGCAGTTCAGCTAGACTATACCTCAATAATATATGTCTGAGAATATATCAAATGTTTTGCACCCACAAATATGTATTTGTGGGAGGGAAATATATATTTTTTATCTCTTTAGGACTAAATTTTATTATAAGATTAAACAGGATTTAGTTTCTTGTTTTCTTTACACTTAGTTATATTTATTTTCTATATTGTTTTCCTGGTTCTTTTTACTTTGCTTTGCAATAGTTTATATATCTTCCCATGCTTTTCTGAATTTCACATATTCATCTCTTCTGTGACTTACATTCCATTACATTAACATACTATAATTTGTTTAGCACTTTCCCAATTTATTGACCCTACTTTGTTTCATGTTTGTTATTTGATAAACTTAAATTAAGGTTAAGTTTAGGGTTAGTTCTAAAAATTTAAGAACAAAATGAAGACCAATACTTGAATTGATTCTGAGTTTGATGTGAGGTTATAGTTAGAGATGATGTAATTAGTAAATATTTTATGGTTCAATTCAATTAAATAAAATTTATTAAGTGCCTACTATATGCCAGGCACTGTGCTAAGTGCTGGGGATACAAATAAGAAAAAGGAAATCTTTGCCTTAAAGGAGCTTATAATAAACTCTTGGAGTTGAAAGGAAGCAAAGCCCCTAATGGAAAATGAAGAATTACCTGGAAGACTTTGGGAGGAGTTTATTGCTCTGCCCTCTGGACTCCAATAAAGCAACTGAGGGAGTTGAAAAGGTATTGAGCATCAAAAACTGAGTCAATTAGGAGCAGCTAGGTGGCTTAGTAGACTGAGAGACAGTTCTAGAGATTGGAGGTCCTGGGTTCAAATGTGACCTCAGACATTTCCTAGCTGTGTGGCCCTGGGCAAGTCACTTAACCTTTGTTGCCTAGCCTCTACTTGCCTTGGGACCAAGATTATTTTTTTTTTTTTTAAAGACAGAAGGCAAGGGTTTTTTATGAAAAACAGTCTGCCTAATAATGAGATTTCAGGTGATCATCTTAGTCTAGGGATGTAAAGATGTTCCGTAGTGTTCAAACCTAGCTGGGTTACTGAGAGAAAATGGAAAATTGGTTTAAGATAAGCGTTAGGGTTACAATTAGGATTACCATAGGAATTGGGTTAATTTGGGTTATGATTCAAATTAAAATCAGACCTTTGTCTTCCTGGTTCTGTGTCTTTAGTTTTAATCACTTATGAGGGCACTTTAGCATATTTAAGATTGCCCTAAATGTTAGGAAATAGCATCTTTAGAAATCTTATCTGAGTCCTCTGACCAACTGATTACCTGAATGGGAAGCATATCCCCCAGTTCCCACATATCTATCTCAGCAAAACTGTAAAGTTCATAGCAGATTAAATAATGATCAAGAAATCCACTGAGAAATAACATGTTTTCCTCTACCCTGAAATGACATTAAAAGTCAGTTAGCAGCTCATGGACAATAGGAAAGAAGATTCTTCCAGCAAAGTCAGTGCCAGGGTAGCTTCTTACTGTGTGGAGTGGAATTCTGGGGAGGCTCGTAGCCCCAGAAATCACTCTAATGAGCAAGCAGAAGACTTGATAAGATGCTAAAAGGTGCTTTATTTGGAGAAAATAGCAGATGGGGGACTGGGGGCAGGGTGGGGGAGTTGCGGGGGAGGTAGTGGGGAAAAAGAGGAGGAGAAGGGAAGGAAAAGGGATTTCTGCCCACAGAAGGGGCTTGCTTGGGGCAAAAAGTGTCCTCTCTTCTTCTAGTTGCAATCACAGACTTTTATAATAATCCTGACACAAGATTCTCCTCCTCCCCTCTGTCCAATCCCACAGAAGAGGGACTTGTGATGTTCAGAGTCTTGAACGGGTGATTTTCAACATTATGTACCCCTAAAGATCCCCATGATCAAAAAAAAAACCTGTGACTATCATGGGATTTCTAGCTTGGGACAAAAAGATACTTTTGAAACTTGCTGTTCCTTCTTATCTTGCCCCTCTTCCTAGAGCTGGCAAATTTCCCAGGCTAGAGATAAACTCGTCTCAAGGTTTTTGAAGATAGATCAGGAAAACTAAAGGTTTTATGGGGTGGGGTGGGGGAAGATAGTTTTCTAAGGAATAATAACACTAAGTGGTCTTGAAAATTGGAATTACAAACTAAATTCTACTCCAAGAATTACACGCTGAATCTCATCCCACACACTACCATGACCAAAGACTATCCAGAGATGTAAATAAGACATTTAGTTTATGAGGCTTTGTGTCCAGAGACAGAAAAAATGGAAGATTCATCTGAGATTATCCCAAAATGGAACCTTTTGGAGCCCTGGGGAATTGAAATAGGCAGCAATGAGAGATGACCCAGGTGTCCTCAGTGCTCAGATCAAGACAACTTAGCCCATGGGTTCTTATATACCTAATACTCAGTTCTGAGAAGCTAGAGAGGGCCCCGAAGACCCAGCACTCTGAGCCTCAAAGATTCAAGTCTAACCCAGGAAGATGAGTGTTATTTCAAGAATCTAAGAGGGCCAAAACCAGCACTCCACTCCAAGTAATAAATAAACAATAAGCAATAATAATAAAATCTTAAAAAACCATGAGGTACCACCTCATACCCATTAGATTGGCTATGATGACAGAAATGGAAAATGACAAATGTTGGAGGGGTTGTGGGAAAATAGGTACACTAATGTACTATTAGAGGAACTGTGAACTAGTCCACATATTTTGAAAGGCAATTTAGAACTAAGTCCCAAAAACTAATACTGTATGAGTGGTTCTTTTGGTTCTGTATTAGTACATTTTAAGTCTTCTTGGGTTTTTCTGAAACCATCCTCTTCATCAAAGATAATCAACTATGAAAGACTTAGTAACTCTGATCAACACAATTACCCATCACAATTTCTAAGGACTCACAATGAAAAATGCTACTCACTTCTAGAGATAGATTCAGAGTGCAGTTTCAAGTATATATTTTTCTATCTTGTTCTTTTGCCTGGAACATGGCTAATGCAAAAATGTGTTTTTCATGTCTTCATATTTGAAATGGGTTTTATATTTCTGTCCTCAATTAATTAGGAGGGATTGGAGAAGGGAAATAAAATAAAATTGAATAGTTAAAAAGAGAATCATTGTAATCCCTGAAAACCATAATAAAAAAGCCTGGACACTATTTCAAGAAATTATTTACAAAAACTACCCAGATGTATTAGACCTAGAGGACAAAGTAAAAATAAAATTTATAGATCATCCCTTGAAAAGAACCACAAAACAAAAAGTCCAGAACCAAATTCTAGAGTTTCTACATTAAAACAAAAGAAAAGAAAGTACTATAAGCATCTTGAAATGGGTATCTAGGTATGTAAGTGTTAGGCCTGGAGTTGGGAAGATGCATTTTCCCAAGTTCAAATCCAGCTTCAGACACCTACTAGCTATGTGACCCTAGGCAAATCATTTAACCTTGTTTGCCTCAGTTTCCTCATCTGTTATTTTCAGTAGTTTGCCATTCCTTATCTAGCTCATTTTATAGATGAAGAAACTGAGGCAAACAAGGTTAAATGATTTGCCTAGGGTCACTAGCTAGTAGGTATCTGAAGCTTGATTTGAACTCGGGAAAATGCGTCTTCCTGACTCCAATGGAAGCAAATGAGATTGGTTTGCAAGAAATAATAACTTATCCTACCAAAGCTCAATCTAAGTCCTGTAGAGGGAAAAATGAACTAATGGATAGTGGCTCTTCAAACATTTCTGATGAAAAGATGTGAGTAGAAACTTGAAATACAAACATGAGTCCAATGAAATCTACAATGGTCAATTCATTTAGGTCTTAGAAGGAGTTGTATGATGATGGGTTGGATGTAGAAGATCCACCCAGATTTAAGGAGGGGGCCCAGTGCCATCACCTTATCATCTCTCAACAGGCTGTAAGACTTCATCATGACCCTGTCTTTCGTACCTTATTCTCCTCTCCTTCTGCTTTTCAGTTTCTTTTTAATGTGTTGTCTTTTTCCATTAGATTTTGAGCTTTTGGGGCTGTCTTTTGCCTTTCTTTGTACCCCCAAGTACTTACAGTTCTTTACACATAGTAATTAAAGCTAACATTCAAATAGGGAAAAGAAAGCCTTCTAATGGCATTGAGGAAGTTAAACAAGGATAACAAAGGTCCTGGGGGTGCATTTTGTTCTGAGAGTTCAAAGGAAGGGAAGAGAAGAAAAGAAAGGGAATACACTAAACTTGCTATGTCTCATACATTAGAAGAAAATAGAAACATGGAGGAAGTGGTTGGGGGGAGTGGGCAGCAACTGAATCTCACTCATTTGAAATGGATAAAGGAAGGCTGAGGACACATATGGTTTAGTGTAGGAATGCATCACAGCAGACAGCTAGGTGGCTCAGTGGAAAGAGAGTCAGGTCTGGAAACAGGAGGTCCTGGGTTCAAATCTAACCTCAGACATTTCTGAACTGTGTGATCCTGGGGCATAACCCCATTGTCTAGCCCTTACTACTCTTCTGAATTAGAACCAATATATGGTATTGATTCTAAGATGGAAGGTAAGGGTTTAAAAAAAAAAAGAAAAATACATCAGTGTTATTAGGGAAGCAAATAGAGTCAGGGAGGAATGAGACAAGGAAGGAGGGTAATATTAGAATGGGAACAGTCAAAAACAAAACAAATGTCCTTATGAATGGGGAACTGAAAGGGGGAAAATAGAATTGGAATATAAGGAAGGAATGACTAAACAAATTTTGGTATATGAATATAATGGAATATTATTGTGCCAGAAGAAATAGTGGAAGAATTTATTCCAAAGAAGTGTGGGTAGTACTATCTGATACACAGTAAAGTGATTAGGACCAGAAATAAAATTCATACTAGGAAAAAAATACTGTAAAAAATGAATTTGAAAGACAATAACTTTGATCAATATAATGACAAATGATACCACCAGACGACTTGTGTTAAAATGTATTACCCATGTCCTGTCAGAGAGATGATGGACCCAAGATATAGAGACATATATTTCAGGAAATGGCTACCATGAGATTATTTGTTTGACTGTGCTTATTTGTTACAAGGATTTTTTCTCCTTTCTTTTCTTCAGTTAAAAAAGGGAAAAAAAACCCTTTCTTTCTGTCTTGGAATTGATATTGATTCCAAGGTGAAAGAGCAGTAAAGGCTAGGTCACTGTGACTTGCCTAAGGTCACACATCCAGGAAATATCTGAGGTCAGATTTGGACCCAGGACAGACTGTCTCCAGGCCTGGCCTTTTAACCACTGAATCACCTAGTTGCTTTTTAATAGAAGATGGGGTTGAGGAAGAGAGGTTAGCAATAGTGATGTCAAAAAAAGGACCAATGTAACATTTCTTAAAATGCAGACAAAAGAATAGAAGGAATCACAGGTAAGCAGACAAGTTTTGAAAGTAATGTTTATGATTTATTATATGCATTTAAAAAAAGCAAGTGTTAGGAAATGGAAGTTCATGGTTCCACAGAGAATCCTTTTGTGTTTTGCTGTGCATATTGAAATATTCTCTTTTGGAGTCTAAACTCAGGAAAAAATTAAATGTGGAATGCTATTAAAAAAAAAAAAAGAAACCTTACTTGAGCCTTTCTCTTTAAAGAATGAGACTCATTCATCCTTTCAATCATTTCATGCACATTCATTTAGCACATGGTGTTTGCCAAGCACTGTTCTAGTTGAATGAATGAAAAAACCTTTTATTAAGCAATTACATTATGCCAAGCATTGAAGATAAAAATAGAAAAGCAAGACAGCATGGTAATACCCAATAGGTCCTTAAAGCACCCTGGCAGATTCTTCAGAATCTTAGCAGAAGGATTATAATTGATGATTTCTCACTTATCAAAGTTATATAAGTGGTCATGTCTGTCCTGTTGTGGTTGAGGGTAGAGAATGTAGTGTCTGTGGGGTTAGATTGAGAATCAAGACATGGTCCTGAGAGTGAGTGGAATGTAAGCCTTGGATGAGGATGGGGAAGGGGGAAAATCCCAGGAATAAAAAAGATATAATCAATTAGGCTTGAGATAAGGGGAGAAACTACTTGGATCTCTATAAGGGCTGCAGTGGAGAATTTTAGTCCTTGACTTTCAGAAATTTATAATTTGATAAGGGAGATAAAGCAAGTGTATACCACAGACTACAGTGAAGCTGAGAAAATTAGAATTGGAAAGGTTTTTTTGAGGACATCTAGTCCAACCTCCTTATTTTAAAGACGAGGAAATTAAGATCCATAGAGGTCAATTGACTTGGCCAGGCTTCACAAACTAGTAAGTAGCAGAGCCTGGACACCAACTGAGATCTTCTGACTGCCTACTCTATTGTTTTTTTTTTCTTTTTGTTATATCAAGTTTTCTTCCTCTAAGGAGATTCTTCTCATGTCTTCTTACTCCTTGGCTTAAAGCTCCGTCGAGTTGCTGATTAGAAAATTCTGTCTCTCGAGGAGTAAATGACCTTAGCAATCTAGTGTTTGATAAACCCAGATCCCAGCTTTTGGGATAAGAACTCACTATTTGACAAAAACTGCTGGGAAAATTGGAAAACAATATGGCAAAAATTAGGTTTAGATCAATATCTCATACCCTATACCAGCCCTGGCAAACCTTTTCTGAGTTTGAATGCCCAGAGGGCAAATTCAAGCTGTCTGTGAGGCCTCCCCACCCCCATACCTGAGAGAGTGAGTGAGGACATGCTTGCTTTGGGTAGCTGGACATGTAAAAAATGTCCTTGGGTACTGGGAAGAGGCAGAACAGAACAGCTCCTCAAGTGCCAGGTGTGCCACATCTTCAACAATGCTGCCCTATAACAAGATAAGTTCAAAATGGGTTTATGACTTAAACATAAAGTTATATATTTAAGCAAATTAGTTAAACATAGAATAGAATACCTGTCAGATCTCTGGGAAAGGGAAGATTTCAAGACCAAGCAAGAGTTAGAAAAAATTACAAAATGTAAAATAAATAATTTTTATTACATTAAATTAAAAAGTTTTTTTTGTTTTTTTTTTTTTTTACAAACAAATCCAATGCAACCAAAATTAAAGGGAAGCAACAAATTGGGAAAATTTTTTTATAACAAAAACCTCTGACAAAGGTCTAATTACTCAAATTTATAAGGAGCTAAATCAATTGTACAAAAAATCAAGCTATTCCCTAATTGATAAATGGGCAAGGGACATGAATAGGCAATTTTCAGATAAAGAAATAAAAACTATCAATAAGCACATGAAAAAGTGTTCTAAATCTCTTATAATTAGATAAATGCAAATGAAGACAACTCTGAGATACCACCTCACACCTAGCAGATTGGCTAACATGATAGCAAAGGAAAGTAATAAATGTTGGAGGGGATGTGGCAAAATAGGGACATTAAGGCATTGCTTGTAAAGTTGTGAATTGATCCAATCATTCTGGATGGCAATTTGGAACTATGCCCAAAGGGCTTTAAAAGACTGCCTGCCCTTTGATTTAGCCATTACTGGGTTTATGCCCCCAAAGAGTTAATAAGAAAAAAGACTTGTACAAAAATATTTATAGCTGCACTCTTTGTAGTGGCAAAAAATTGGAAAATGAGGGGATGCCCTTCAATTGGGGAATGGCTAAACAAATTGTGGTATATGCTGGTGATGGAATACTATTGTGTTAAAAGGAATAATGAACTGCAGGACAATTCTGAAAGACTTATGAGGAAGGGTGTTATCCTTAGCTAGATAAAGAACTATTGGAGTAGAAATGCAGAAGAAAACATAATTTATCACGTTATATGGATATATGACTTAGGGTTTTGGTTTTAAAAGATTATTATAAAAATGAATAATATGGAAATAGGTATTGAGTAATAATACATGTATAACTCAGTAGAATTGCTTGTCATCTCTGGGAGGGGGGAAGGAGAAGGAGACAACATGAATTATGTAACCATGGAAAAAATAAAATAAATAAAATAAACATAAAGAAGACAAAAAATACAATAAATCATGTTAATAATGAAAAAAAGAAAATTCTGTCTCATAGAAAAGAAAAGTAGATGCTCATCAACTGGAGAATGGCTAAACAAAGGGTGGCAGAAGAATGTAAGATGTTACAAAGTCATGAGATGAAAAAATATGAAGAATTTAGAGAAGCTTGGGAAGATTTTTTTTGAACTTGTACAGAGTTAAAAAAGCAGAACCAAGGAAACAATCTATACAATGACTGCAACAATGTAAAAGGAAAGAATGCCATCCCCTCTCCTTTAAAAAAGAAGACTGTTGGGGGCAGTTGGGTAGTTCAGTGGATAGAGCTTTAGTCCTAAAGACAGGAGGTCCTAGGTTCAAATCTGGCCTCAGACACTTCCCAGCTGTGTGACCCTGGGCAAGTCACTTCACCCCCAATGCCTAGCCCTTACCACTCTTCTGCCTTGGAATCAATATGCAGTATTGATTCCAAGACAGACGATAAGGGTCTCAAAAACAAACAAATAAATAAATAAATAAGAAGGCTGTGATTATATATAATGACCAATCTTGTCCCTGAAGATGAAATGTGAAATATATCATTCTCTCTTCTTCTTTGTAGAGGTCAGGGCTTCTGGGTGTGGGACATTGCATGTATTGTCAGATTTAGTTGATGTGTTGGTTAATTTTTACTACTTATTCCTTTTTCATCTTTGTTAAAAGAAATAGTTTTCTAGATGGAGGAGAGGGAAGAATAATATATTGGGAATGAAGGTGGTGTAAATATCAATAAAATTAAAGATTAAAAAAAAAGTAAATCCTACCCTAAAGAAGGATCTAGAGTCAGACAGAAAATAAGATTTCTCCTTAGATTCTAGGGAGACTGTAGTGGTTTGTAACCAATAGGTCTGTAGTCACATGGAGACATTTGGAAGTACTATCCCATTTGAGTCTTCGGTGGAAGTTCCCTCTCATTCAATTGCTTAATTTGTATTTGTCCCATAATTATTTCTGAGGGCTTACTCCTGCAAAACTGTATTTCTCAAATATATATATATTATATATATATGCATATATATGTACCATACACATATACATACATATGCACATTTATTTTTATAGATGTCTATAATTGAAAGACCTCTCAGAAACATTTCCAGACTAATTCCCTTATTTTACTGATGAGAGAATAAGGCCCAGGGAGATTTAGTGACTTTCCTAGAATTTTATGGTCTAATTATATAGCAGAGATAGGACCTAAACTAGTGATTCCCAAAGTGGGCTCCACCGCCCCCTGGTGGGTGCTGCAGTGATCCAGGGGAATGGTGATGGCCACACTTTTTTTGTATTACATTCTATTCTGAGTTCAATAAATAGTTGCATAATTTCCAAGGGGGGCTAAGTAATATTTTTTCTGGAAAGGGAGTGGTAAGCCCAAAAAGTTTGGGAACCACTGACCTAAACAAAGGTCTTTCTGAATTTGAAATTGGCTCTCTGTCCATTATACTGCTAAGCCTCTCTTGCTAAACATTATTATTTTTTTTTTTTGGATTGGGGGGAGTAGACATATGAGTAATTGCTTATGGAGATTTGAAAATTTTTAATTTTTCTCAATTACATGTAAAAGTAAATTTTAGCATTCACTTTTAAAAATTTTGAGTTTGAAATTCTTTCTTTGCCTCTTCCTCTCCTCTCCTTGAGAAGGAAGCATTTTGTTGTAGATTATACCTGTATAGTCATGCAAAATATATTTCCATATTAGCCATGTTGCAGAAGAAAACAAATTTTGCCTCTAGAAAAATAAAGTAAAAAAAAAAGTTTTGATCTGTATTCACACTCCATCAATTCTTTCTCTGGAGGTGGATAATATTTTTCTTCATAAGTCCTTTGGGATTGTGTTGAATCACTGTATTGCTCGGAATAGCTCAGTCATTCATAGTTGAGCATCATACAGTATTGCTATTACTATGTACAATGTTCTCCTGTTTCTGCTCATTTCACTTAGTATCTGTTCATACAAGTGTTTCCAGGTTTTACTGAAAGTGTCCTACCAATTATTTTTTATAGCACAATAACATTCTTCTTCTTCTTCTTCTTCTTCTTCTTCTTCTTCTTCTTCTTCTTCTTCTTCTTCTTCTTTCTTTTTAGCACGATAGCATTCTATCACAGTCACATACCACAAATTGTTCAACCATTCCTCAGTTGGTCAACATCTTCTCAATTTCTTATTCTTTGCTATTAAAAAAAAAAAAAAGATCTGCTATAGATATTTTGGTACATATAGGTACTCTCCCTTTTCCTTTGATCTCTTGGATACAGAACTGGTTGTGGTATTGTTGAGTCAACTGGTATGCACAGTTTTGTAGACTTTTGTGAATAATTTCAAATTGTGCTCCAGAATGGTTAAATCAGTTTACAACCTCAGCAATAGTGCATTAATGCCTGTAGGATCAGGGAAACTGTAGAAGGCAATGTAGTCTCCCTAATCCCAGGTCTTTGGAGAGACACACACACACAAGCAGTCTGACTGGAAGGGAGGGGCAGGTTCACCTCCCCCCTCCCACTAAGCAGTTGGAATCAATTAACAGTTTGGTAATGGTGGACAATCTGACTTGAAAACTTCTGGGCCTAGATGGTAAGTGGGAAAGGCTAAACTCCTTATGATGATATCTTTCTCTGAATTATTTCCCCACAGGATAGAATTGGTGAATCTTGCTGTATTAAAGCTCACTGACTCTGAGATTAGGATTAACTTCAGGGACACCAGTAAGAGAAATTTGTCTTAAGGAGGTTGCGAGTATATCCCCAAAAAATATCTGTATAAATATCTGTATCCAGACACTGTTCCTAGTTGATAAGGGTTTAATGATATCAGGGAATGGGAATGAAGAAATGGTTCAGGATTGGTAGGTAAGGGAAAACTACCTAAATAGTTATGTCTAAAGCAGTCCCTTGTAAGGGGGAAAAGGGGGCTTTATGGCTTCAATATATTAAAAGATGGTCACCAGAGGATTGAATTATTATCAATCCTCAATTAAGAATAATCTCAAGTCAAAATTGACTTTTATGGTGATTTATTTACAGTTAGGAAGGTTGAAGATAGGGAAATTGAGAGAGAGAAACTCTGGCCTGGACCAGGTAAGAATTTAGAGGCCCAGTAGAGGAGCACAGAGGTTAATTAAACAAGGCTTCTAGCCACAAGGCCTTTTACAATTAGAGAAGCAAGAGAGGCCTCCCTGAGGGTAGAGCCTCCAGAAACACCAAGGGAAGAGAAAGAAGAGTCAGCCTAACTTACCCCCATGACAATTCAAAGGGAAGCAGTTAGAGGTCCCACCAGAGATTCTTCTACACCAAGTTCAAAATGCCCACTCCCTCTACAGGAAGTTACCATCATATTAAAAGATAGAATCTTTTGTCACTTCCCTGCATCCACCTCCAATTTGCACATCCAATCACAATAGACCATTCTCATAGTACTGCCTAGGGGGCAGTCAGTTGATTCTGATTCATCACCCACTCTAGCACACCTGGGTGTGCTCCCCAGAATTAGAGGTGTTCTGGCCTTTGGTGATTAAATCTAAAGATGGACAGTGTAGACTTAATCTAATTATCACGCCCTCCCGGCAAAGGGGGAAATGTATCTTGAATGCCTGATCTGCTCTCTAATCCTATAAATATTCTTCTTCTAAACCTAGATAGCTAAACTAAGGTAAATAGTGATATTGTTGAAAGGTCTAACCAAAGTAAAACAGGTTTGGCTGTCAGAGACTGAATGGCTCAGCTCAGAGCCACATAGCTTGCAGAGACAGCACCCAGATCAGGATCAAGATCCAAGACCCAAGACCCTGCAAGCCAGGTGACCTGCTTTTTTATGCTAGGACTCCAACTGCCTCTAACTGCCCCCTCTCTCAGAGTTCTGGGGTGCACTATGGAATTCTGTGCTGCAGCTTGCATCCATCTCTGCAGCTTGAGCCCCTCTCAGCAATATGGATCCCCACATGCCCCAATTTATCCACATGCTCTCTAACATTTGCTATTTTCCTTTTCTGTCATATTAGCCAATCTGATAGGTATGAGGTAGCATTGGAATTGTTTTAATTTACATTTCTCTAATCAATAGTGATTAGAGCTTTTAAAAAATACGACTTTAGATAATTTCTTCTGGAAACTGTTTCATATCCATTGACTATTTATCAATTGAGGAATGATTTGCAGTCTTACAAATTTGGCTTAGTTCTCTATATATTTGAGAAATGAAGCCTTAATTACCGCCCCCTCTTCCCCCACCCCCCAGTTTCATGCTTTTCTTTCAATCTTGGCTACATTTTGTTTGGTCAACCCTTTTTTAATTTAGTGTAATAAAAGTGATTAATTTTATCTCATAATAGTCTCTACCTCTTGTTTGGTCATAACTTCTTTCCTTATCTATAGATCTGACAGGTAAGATATTCCACTTTCCTTATGATATTACCTTTTTTGGTCAAAACCATTTATCTGTTTTGATCTTATCTTGGTATATGGTATGAGATATCTAGTTTCTGCCAAATTGCTTTCCAGTTTTCCCAGAAATTTTCATCAGATAATGACTTCTTGTCCTCAAACATTAGATTTCTATGGTCATTTACTACTGTGTATTGTAATATGCAGACATAAGTAGCCATCTTTTTGGGGGTGCAAGCTGGCAGTTGCCACTTTGGAACACAGAACCTGGTGGAGCACCCAGGGCATGTACCAGGGTGATAGTTAAGGACAGGGTCTAAAAGGGGGTCCTCAAACCCCTGGGAGCTTCACTTCTCTGACTCACCGGGAGGGTTAGGGAGGAAGAGGGTTTTGGGCCCCAGGGTGGTTTGGGAGTGAGTTTCTGTTAGGCAGGTAGGGACTAATTCCTGTATTAGCCAATATTCAATACTTCCTTGGCATAGACAACATCCTTACATTACCAACTAGTGAGAACAACTACAACCAAGAACAGTAGCATCTGACCCAGGGGCTTGCCAGCCTCTGGGCTCAGCAACAAGCAACAGAGTTGGGATCTGCCCTCAAGGCTTTTTCCTATTCTGCACCTAGGGAACATCAACCAGTGCTTCAAGATTAATTAACATCAATGTTTTAGGCAAGATCTTAGGGTTTCCTTTCACCCACCTTCCTACCCTTATCTTCCCTCTGTTTAATTACAAATAAACCCTGGTTAACCTTAAGCCTAAACAATCTTGGAGCCTTGCTTACCTTACCATCAACCATCTAATCATTAATAGTCAGATTGGATTAGAACTTTAGTTGAGCAAGCCTTTCCAAGCCAGTTTATCATCTTCAATTCAAGGTTACAGGAAGTCTTAATCTGCTTCCTGAAAACATTCCTAACTGACTGGCTGGATTGGTTCTAAATCCTGGGCTGTGGCAGAGAATCTTGGGCTTAAAGGAGACCTAACCCTGCTGATACGGGAGCATATCTAACTCACATACAGCTGTGGTTTGGGACACCCTCCTCTCATATTCCATCATCAACATCTGCCTAGGCCCTTGGCTGCTCCTAATAGTTCCCACATAACAGTATCTAATCTATTCCACTGATTTACCACTTTATTTCTTAATCAGTACTAGATTGTTTTGATGATAACTGCTTTGTAATATAGATTGAGAGCTGATACTGCTAGGCTTCCTTCATTTGTTTTTCATTGATTCCTTTGATATTCTTGACCTTTTGTTCTTTTAGATGAATTTTAAAATTATTTTTTCTAGCTCTATAAAATAATTTTTTAGTAGTTTGATTTATATGGCACCGAATAAGTAAATTAATTTAGGTAGAATTGTCATTTTTATTATATTGGCTTAGCCTATCCATGAGCAATTGATATTTTCCAGTTGTTTAGAAATGACTTTATTTGTGTGAAAAGTATTTTTAAATTGTGTTCATATAGTTCCTGGTTTTGTCTTGGTAGATAGACTCCCCAAATTTTCATATTGTCTCGAGTTATTTTAATAGGAGTTTCGCTTCCTATTTCTTTCTGTTGGACTTTATTGGTAATATATAGAAATTCCAAAGATTCATGTGGGTTTGTTTTATTTCCTGTAACATTATTGAAATTGTTAATTATTTCCACTATTTTTTTTAGTTGATTCTCTAGAATTCTCTAGCAGCTAGGTGGCACAATGTGTAGAGGATTGGATCTGAAGACAGGAAGACCCAATCTTCCTGAGCTCAAATTTGCCTACATAAATCACTTAACCCTATTTGCCTCCTTTCCTTATCTGTAAAATGTGTTGGAGAAGAAAATGGTGAACTAGTCCAGTATCTTTACTAAGAAACCCCCAAATGAGTCAGATATGACTGAAACAACTTGACAATACAACAATTAGGATTCTTTAAGTATACCATCATATCACCTGCAAAGAGTTATAGTTTTGTTTCATCATTGCCTGTGCTAATTCCTTCAATTTGTTTTCTTATCTTTCTAGCTACAGCTAGTATTTCTAGTGTAATATGGAATAATAATGTTGACAATGAACATGTAGCTTCACCCCATTAAATATAATACTTGCAAAATATTTTTGATACATGCTACTTATAATTTTAGGGAAAACTCCACTTATGCTTTCCAGTGTTTTAAAGAGGAATAAGAGTTATATTTTGTCAAAAGCTTGTTCTGCATTTATTGAGGTGGTCACATGATTTCCTTTATTGATATGATCAATTTTGCAGATAGTTTTTGTAATACTGAATTAGTCCTTCATTCCTCATATGAATCCTACCTTTTTAGAGTCTATGATCTTTGAGATATTGCTGTATTTTCCTTGTTAGTAATTTATTAGAAATTTTATATTAATATTTATTAGGAAAATTGGTCTTTTGATTTCTTTCTCTGCTTTTGCTCTCTCTGGCTTAGGTATCAGAATTATACTTGTATCATAAAAAGAATTTACCTATTTTTTCAAATAGTTTATATAGTATTGAAATTAATTATTCTTTAAATTTTTGGTAGAATTCACTCGTGAATCCATCTTGTCCTGGATATACTTTTTGGGGAGCTCATATATGGCTTGTTCAATTTATTTTTCTGTTAATCTGGACAGTTTACATATTTGGAAATATTAATCCATTTCACTTAGATTGACATGTAAAACATTAATAATTGCTTTAATCTCATCTTCATTGGTGGTGAATTCACCCTTTTCATTTCTGAAACTGGTAATTTGATTGTCTTATTTCTTTCCTTTTAAAAAAAATCAAATCAACCAATGGTTTATCTATTTTTTCATAAAACCAACTCCTAGTTTTATTAGTTCAATTATTTTTTGTTTGAAATTTTATTCTTTGATTTTCAATATCTTCAATTTGGCATTGAATTGGGGATTTAATTTTTGTTCTTTTTCTAGTTTTTAGTTGCATGCTCAATGAATTGACCTGCTATTTCTCTTTTTTATTGATTTTGTTTAGAGATGTAGATTTCCCCCTAAATACTGCTTTAGCTGCATCTCATGAATTTTGGCATGTTGCTCATTGTTTTCATTCTCTTTAATGACATTGATTGTTCCTATAATTTATTTTTGATCTATTAATTCTTTTGGATTAGATTATTTAGTTTCCAATTAACTTTTAATCTATGTTTTCACAGCCTTTTACTGAATGTATTTTTATTGCATTATAATTGGGAAAAAGTATATTTGATATTCGTGTTTATCTTCATTTGGTTGTGAGGTTTTTATGCCCTAATACATGGTCAATTTTTGTGAAGGTTCCATATATAATTGAGAAAAAGGTATAGTCTTTTTTATTCCCATTCAGTTTTCTCCAGAAGTCTCTCATAGCTGTTATTTCCACAATTCTATTCACTCCTTAATTTCTTTCTTATTTATTTTTTTAGTTAGATTCATCAAGTTTTGAGAGGGAAAAGTTGAGGTCCCCCACTTTATTGTCTATTTCTTCCTGTAACTCATTTAACTTTTTCTTTAAGAATTTGGATGCTATATCATTTGAAGCATATATGCATAGTATTGATATTACTCATTGTCTATGGTACCTTTAAACATAATGTAGCTTCTCTTTTATTTTTTTATTTTTGGGCCTTTGATTAGATCTGTTTTTGCTTCTGTTTTGTCTGAGATTGACTACTGCCCCTGCCTTTTTTTTTTTTTTAACTTCAGCTAAAGCATAATAGATTCTATTCCAGCCCCTTATTTTTGCTCTATGTGTCTCTCTATTTCAAGCGTGTTTCTTGTAAACAACATATTGTTGGATTTTGGTTTTTAATTCATTCTGCTGTCTACTTCTGTTTTATGAGTGAGTTTATCCCATTCAATTATGATCACTAACTGTATATTTCTCTCCATCCTATTTCCCCTCGCTTATCATTTTTTCTCTCTCTTTTTATTTATACACAGAAAGAAATATATAAATGAAAAAAGAAATGAAAAAAAAGTAAGGGAAAACTCCAAATGGCTAAGATCCTTTGATTTTCTCTTGGAGGATCACAGTTCAACTCAAATTGAATCATGCTGAGAAAGTCCTGGTATTAGGAGGAATTCCAGGAACCATACTTTACATGACCACCAGAGGGCAAGAGACTCCCTATGATCAAGATTACCTAGTAAAATCTGGATAGGGAAATTGTCCAAGTGATTTCTCCTTTCTAAGCTGTTGGCTTTTTATGAACTTTGTTATACCCTTGCCATTTGTCTCTGAAGTATTCTGAAGGATTTTCACAAATTATAATGGGAATAGATCCTATTATTCTCCCCTTCTTTCTAGCCTTAGATCCTATAATTGTTGGAAATTTGGTTATTGTATGAAAGTAGGCACAGGCACATGCAATGAGGAAAGTATAATAATATAAATTATATATAATATAAAATAAATACAAATAACATAAATAACAGTATGATATAATTCTATGTACTATAATAATATATATAATATGTAATGATTATTTAATAAAAATATATAATATAAGGAAAGGAGATAAGAGACCTAGACTTTATTTATTTAAATGCTTACCTTCTGGTTCCAAGGAAGAAGAAGGGTAAGGGCTAGGCAATTAGAGTTAAGTGATTTGCCCAGGGTCAAATAGCTAGGAAGTATTTGTGGTCATATTTGAACCCAGGACCTCTTGTCTCCTGGTCTGGCTTTTTGTCCACTGAGCCACCTAGTTGCCTAGAGACTTAGACTTTAGTCTTATTAACTTCCTGTGTGATCTTAAACAAATTAGTGAGCCTCTGTGCTTTAGGCAGCTAGATGGTATAGTGGATAGAGTTCTGGGCTTCTAGTCAGGAAGACTGTACATAAAATTCTTCCTTAGATACTAGTCATGGGATTCCAACAAGTCACTTAACTTCTCTCAGCCTCAGTTTTTTCCATTCGTTTTTCCATAAAATGGGAATAATGATAGCATCTACCTCTCAAGGTTGTTGTAAGAATCAAATGAGATAAGAGATACAAATCTTACGTGCTTTATGAATGCTGGCTTATATACTGGAAAAGTAATGAACTTGGAAACGAGTAGATTTTTAATCATTGTGAAGCTACTTATCATAGATTTGGAGCTAGGAGGGATCTTAGAAGTCACTGAGTTCAATCCCATAGTTTCACAGATGAAGCATTTGAGGCTGAAAGAGTTTCAATGACTTGCCCAGAAAACAAGGCTAGAGTTTAAGGAAAGACTCGAATTCCTGACTTCCTGACTCCAAGGCCCAGCTGTCTTAACTTTGGGCAATCACTTAGGCAATCATTTTTTCTCATGCTCTTCATCTATGAAATGAGGGGGTTTAACTAGGTGGTCCCTATGATCCTTTCAAGATCTTACATTCTCGATCCATAGATGGATTCTCTCTTGTTTGAGGTCTGTAAGTAAAGGATGAATACCAAAGAGATAAAAAAAAAAAAAAAAAAAGGAGGAAAATGGGGTAGCTAGATGGCTCAGTGGATTGAGAGCCAGTTTAGAGATGGGAGGTGCTGGGTTCAAATTTGGCATTAGATCATCAGATACTTCCTGGTTTTGTGATTCTGGACAAGTTGTCTAGCCCTTACCATTTTTTTTTTTGCCTTGGAATCAATATTTAGTATTGATTCCAAGAGAGAGGATACTTTTTTAAAAGGAAGAAAAGGACTTTTATGTACAAAAATATTTATAAGCAGCTCATTTTATTCTTTCCAAAATCTCTATCTAGTCTGCAAGGAATTGAGCAGGTGCCCATAAATTAAGAAATGGCTAAACAAGTTATGAATTGTGATGGAGTACTGTTGTGCTGTAAGAAATGGTGAAGAGGGTGGTTTTAGAAAGACTTGGGAAGACATATGAACTAATGTAAAGTTAAGGGAGCAGAATCAGGGCAACAAACATACACAATGACAACAACATGGCAAAGATAAACAACTTTTGAAACTCAAGAACTCTGATTGCTGCAAATGAACCAACTACAATTCCAAAGGACTTGTGATGAGAAGTGCTTCCCACCTTCATATAGAGAACGAATGGACTCAGAGTACAGAGACTGAAGCATATTTTCCTTTCTTGGACATAGTCAATACAGGAATTTGTTTTGCTTGGTTATACATATTTGTAAGAGGTTTTGTTTTTCTTGCCTTCTTGATGACTGGGAAGGGGGAAAATGAGAGGCAAAGCATTTGTAACTGAAAATAAAATTGAATTTTAATAAAAACTAAACAAAGGGGAAAAAATCCACATACTGTTTGTTGGGTACCTCTATTTCTTTTTTAAACCATTACCTTCTGTCTTAGAATCAATACAGGATTGATTCTAAAGCAGAAGAGCAATAAGGGCTAGGCAATGAAGGCTGATCTAGGAATGTCTGAGGCTAGATTTGAAACCAGGACCTCTTCTTTCTAGGTCTGGTTCTCATTCCACAGAGCCTCTTGATCAGCTACCAATTAAATGAGATAATTTCTATCTGTGCTCAGAGACCACATGTGAATCTGTAATTCTTTTTCCCCTTAAGGGGATAAAAGGAGGGGGAAAAAGAAAAGGGGGTAGAACTAGAGAAAGAACCATGAAAGAGCAAAATAGGAATAAAAGTAGAGATACCATTGAAAAGGTGATAAGATCATAGGATTACAGGTTTCAAGTCTGAAGGGACCTCAGAAACTTAATTCATTTCCTTAATTTTAAAGATGACAAGACAGGTCTATTGAGTGGGTGACTTTATCACAGTCACACAGGTCATAGAAGATTCATTTGCTAGTTGGAGAAAGAAGACAGAAATGGTAAGAGATGACCAGTTAGGACAGAACTGGAGAAATCAGGGAATATTAATATGGGATAAAAATTAAGGTGAAGACAGAGGAAGGTAAAGATGGATATAGGGTAGAGAGAAAAAAGAAAAGGAAATTAGATATATAATGATATTACATATGTAGAAGAGATTCCCATCCTGAATAGAGCCCCTCCTCATTCTTTGGTTATATATTGGCTTGGTGCTTGGGTGGGTAGTTAGGTATGGATTCTAAGTGAAATTGAAAAGCTTCAGAAAAATGTCTCTAACTTCAGAAACATTTCAGTATTAATGTCTCAGCTCTCCTCTGCTTGCTTGATCTTCTTTAACAGCCTCCTAAATGCTCCCTTCACATCTTTATTTCTCAGGGTATATATCAGGGGGTTTAGTGCAGGAGTTCCCACAGCATAAAAAAGACCAAAGAATTTTCCTTGATCCTGGGCATAAGGGTTTTTGGGCTGGAGGTAAACAGTGATGACAGAACTATAGAAGAAGGAGACCACCAGGAGGTGGGAAGAGCAGGTCCCAAAGGCTTTCTTCCGTCCTACTGCTGAGTTAATCTTTAGCACAGCCCGGACAATAGCACCATAGGAAACTAAAATGAGGGTCAGTGGCACAACTAGAATGAGGACACTGGCCACAGCCATCTGGATCTCATTGTAGGTGGTATCTTCACAGGAAAGGCGGATGAGGGCTGGGACTTCGCATACAAAGTCATCTACTCTTCTGTGAGAGCAGAATGGTAAAAGAAGAGTGGGTGGTGTCTGGACCACAGATTCCAATAGTCCAATGATCCATGCTAAGGCTGCTAATTGTTGGCTAAGGCGGGGATGGATGATGATGGCATAACGGAGAGGTTGGCAGATTGCCACATATCGGTCAAAGGCCATGACAGCCAGGAGGATACACTCAGTGGTCCCTAGAGCCAGGAACACAAAAAGCTGAATGGCACAGCCATTAAAACTGATGGTCTTCTCTGGACCCCAGAGGTTGGACAACAACTGGGGAACACAGCTCGTGGTGAAGCAGAGATCCAGGAAGGAGAGGTTGGAGATAAAAAAGTACATGGGAGTATGGAGTTTGGAGTCCAGGATAGAGAGTAAGATAATGAGTGTATTGCCAACCAGGGTTACAAAGTAGGACATCAGCACTATCATAAAGAGGACCTTCTCTATTCGGGGGTGGTCAGAGAAGCCCAGGAGAACAAAACCTCCTGGGGAGCTTTCATTATTCATGGCCTCGATTTGACTTGGACTCTGGAAAAGGAGAGGGGGGAGGATGAGATGTTTCATAAATTTTTTCAGTTTATATATTATTTGTAATTATAAACTTGTCAAAATACAGCAGTGAGGCTATTTTTTCTCTCTTTTCTTTTCCAGTGTTCCATCTCCATTCACCTACCTCTCCACTGACATTTCCTTCCCATAGACATAATAATTATATAGCATACAGCATGGATCCTCTCAACTCTGTTAATTATCATCACCATCCTCTACCCTTTTGATAAAAAAAATTTGTAAATATGAATATGAAAACCCAAGATATCCTAAGTCACTGACTGACAAAAAGGGAGAATATGGACTGTATTCCCCCTTCCCCTACATTTCATTCTTTTTTAGGTGAAATGGATATTACTAAAAAATTATAAAAGAAAAAATTCCTCTGTTTAAGAAAATGAAGTTCACAACCAGGAACATATGTGTATAGGATATCTGTTTGGCCTTTGTTTTTCTAGGAGGAGAAATGCATGACCCAGAACTATCCATACCCTTTTTTACCATGTTCTTCCTCATAACCAATCTACTAACTCAGGTCAAATGGCTAGACTTGGTCATTTGTTCTGAGTCAAGGGAATAGAATTTTCCTCCTTTGGGAAGCTAACTGATTCAGAAAATCTCTTTCACAGTCTATCCAAATAGAATGAAATGATCTAGGGAAAAGAAAATGGGAGATATGATCAATTGATCCTTTGAAAAACCCATGGTCTAATTGGAAAGACTGACTAAACACTAATGAAAAAAACTGGAAGGAAGATGAAAGATTAAATAAAACAGATAAATTGAAGGGAGAGAACACAAGTTCATAGGAATTTGTATCACATGGAATCAAGAAGTTCTTGAAGGAGGTAGTCTTGGTCTTTGAGTTAAAAGTGGGGAAGAGTTGGGACAAGATGGAGGCAGGAAAAGAAAGGTTGCAAATTACCTTAGGCCAAATCTCAGAGGTGAAAGATAGAGATTGGGTGATAAATCAGATTAGCAGAGAGGGAGTAGGGATTAGGGTAGAAAGAGCAATGGAGAGGTCAACTGGCCCTGAAAGGCCATCTTGGTTAGAGTTTTGCCTCTAGGCAGGATTGCAATAAACTCTTTCTTGACCAATGAAAGTCCATCCTGTGTTTGAAGGTCCTTTCCTTGTGGGGTTCACCAATTTTTTTTGTCTCTGTCTTTATTCCTTGTTTGAATTATCTATATAGCTGCCTAATCATCTCTACATACTTAATTTATCTCACTTTTTCTCTTCTATTTTAATTTCTTTTAATCTTTGTATTTTGACTCATTTATTATCTCTGTCTCTCTTTAGGTTAGCTCTTTGAGTGACTTGTGTCTCTTTGTCCTTGTTTTTTTTTTTTTTTGCTTCTCATTTAAAGACCTTGTCTATAGTATTTGAGTATACATTATCTTTTGTGATTCATTCTCTCTCTTCACTCTGTTCTGTTTTGGCTTTTTGTTGTTGTTGTTGTTTCTTCTCCTAGATTTCTACCTATACTTTTCCCCAAACTATCTCACCCAGGGATTCTTGTCTGTTCCATAAATAGGAGAAAAGACTCCCTTTTTGCTAACTGCCAAACTTAATCCTCGCAGACAACTAGGGATCAAATTTTCTACTTACCCTCAGTCAGTGACAGAAATCTCCTAGATGTCTTGCTGTTGGAGCTCTGCTATATGCCAAAGAGCTCTCAGCCCAGTCCCCAGCTTCAATTAAGCCATCAAGATGAGAACAGAAAAGAGGATAAGGGGAAACAGAAAAAGGATAGGTAGAGGCAATGGAGGTTATACTAGTAGGTCAGGGGTTTATCTTGTTAGGGGATTCTTATTCAACAAAATCTTGGTCTGGATAATGTGGTGCAGATATGAGGAGGATGGGGATTGGCAAAATGACCTCCTTCAGGCCCCATCATAAGTGACAATTGATTTCTTTGGGGGTGATGGAAAAAAAGAAACTCAGATGGAGAGTAGTAGTCCCCCTACAACCTCATCAGCTAAGCAGGAGGAAATAAAAGGCACTGAAGAAATATTATTGTGGTGTTAGAAGGGGGTTAGAGTGATTGAGAGGGAACAGATCCCAGATCTTTTATCCCATGGAGAGATGTAGCTCATTAATTCTGCCAAGACCACAGGGAGAGGGTGGGGTAGACCTAGGATCTGGGCCCCAGGCCAGCAATTAGCCTCTAAGTGAGGGTGAAGAGAGTAGAAGAGCCCAGGGAAATACAAAGCAAAGCAGCAAAGATGGTGGTGGGTTATCTTTTGTCTGATAGCAAAGACCTAAGCATCCTGATTCCCTGACACCCTGGCCTCCCTTTCTCAGGCACTTGAGGAATTCTTACACTTTGCTAAGTTTCTAATGCACCTAGCATCTCTCACACCCAGTCCTTTCATCAGAGAACAGGAGAATAAGAATAGGTGAGGAGGAGGAGGAGAGGAAAAAAGTTCTTTGAATAGTAAGTCAAATAATTTTCTTTTTTCCTTCTAGATATTCAGGACCAAAGCTTTATTGGCAGATAAAATTGTTTATGCATCTGACTAAAGTCCAGAGGAGTTTTCAGACCAATCTTTATATTTCTAAAATTATAAAGGCTACCTCTTAGAAATCAAACTGGTCAAGAAAGAAGTGTTGAAAGTGATGTACTTTGTAGACTTCAAAATATATTTTTACTGCAGTGAAGTGACCAGATCCAAAATTAGCTTCAACTCCAATCCAGGGCTCCTGCCTCCATCCAGGTTCTTTCCCATCATATAAAGGCACTGCAGAACGTCTAAAAAGTTCCAAGAGTTTCATAAAGATTTTCTTAGATATGTACTAATGGGAGTGAAGATGGGGAGGTCCTGGGTTCAAATTTGGCCTCAGACCCTTGCCAGCTGTGTGACCCTGGGCAAGTTACTTAATCCCCATTGCCTACCACTCTTCTGCCTTAGAACCAACACATAGTATTGATTCCAAGATGGAAAGTAAGGGTTTTAAAAAAAAGAATAGCTATTGAATTGTTCTGTCCTTTCCACCTCACATTCCTCTGAAACTGCACATGATTCTAGTGTTATGTTGATGAACCTATGGGAATGTGTGTTGGTGGGGGGTTGCTCTTCTTCCCTTTCCACAAGTGATTGAGGACGTTTTTCTCATCACCTGCCCCTCTGCCCAGCAGCCCAATGGGAGCACTTCTGTCCTCCCCTACCTGGGGTAAGAGGATGGCTCACAAGTGTGTGAGGGTCATAGTTTGGGCTTTTGGCCTCTAAAAGGTTTGCCATCACTGTTCTAGTGTCTTTTCTGGGTAGCATTTTTGCAAATATTTAAAGATAGCTACCCTCACTGCATCCCTCAGCACTTTTTCTCTGCTTCACTGATGAAGTTAGTTAAGAGTAAATGAGAAATGAGAGGTAGAGGGGGGGGGGAAATCAATCAAACAGACAAATATGTTTTAGTGCTTATTTATGTTCCTTTCCAGAATGTTTCACTAGAATACTGTATTTGATGTCAGAAGACCTGGGTTCAAATCTTGACTCTATTGCTTATTATCTGTGTGATGACTTCGGGAAGTCATTTCACCACCATGGGCTGCACTGCTTCATCCTTTTAATCTATATAAAGGGGGTTAGATTTGGTGACTCTAAAATCCTTTCTAATTCCAAATTTATGATCTTATGCCTGAATGGCTTTATTAGAGAACATAGAGTGAGTGATATTGCAGTGGCAATGAAAACTTTTTCGAGTCTCACTTTTAAAGAAATGGGAAGCAAAAGAAACTAGAGCCCTTGTCTACTTGGGACATCTCTGTAGGGCTAGTTTGGAGAGGCAAGTGTTCCACACAGGAACAAGATGGGGAAGAGGAGGAAGAAAACCAATGCTACTTTCAGTTTCCTAGAAATAGTAAGTGTTAGGAGAAGCTGAATATACTCTGGATCAGGGAATCCCCTGGGAGGAAACTTTGGATTTAACCCTCTGTCTCCACCCACTGTGATATTTCCAGATTTGTTCCTCTGATAACCTTGTGTTCATATATTTCCTCTGCATAGTTTCTTTGCTGCCTCCTAACTCTCACTCTCCAGCTCTCTTATCTTTTTTCTCTATCTCTCTAGATAATCCTTTGCCACTGTGATGCAATGTATAGCACTTTGGACCTGGAGTCAGGAGGACCTGAGTTTAAATATACTTGTATATCCTATACTTGTTAGGTCTGTAACTCTAGACAAGTCATTTAACCTCTTGCCTCAGGTTCTTCATCTATAAAATGGCAATAATAATTGCACCTGCCTCTTAGGGTTATCGTGAAGAGAAAATGAGACGATGTTTGTAAAGCACTTTGCAAGTAAATCCTGAATATTTTTATCATCATTATTATTTCTATTTCTACATGCAAACTCTACATGCCCTTTCTCTTTCCTTGCAAGCCACTATCTTGGTTCAGGCCCTCATCATCTTCCTTAGGTCTGAACTATTGCAATTTCCTATTGGTTGGTCTCCTTACTCAAGTCTCCCTGCTCCAGTCCATCCTTCACTCAGTGGCCGAAGTGATTATCCTAAAATTCCCTTACTCCATAAATTCCAATGGTTCTCTATTACCTCTTGGTGTAAATAGAAAATGCTTTGTTTGTCATTTAAATTCCTTCATAATCTAGCCCTTTCCTATCTTTCCTTCTTATGCTTTACTCTCCTTCACTCTGTAACTCTGGCCTTTTTATTATTCCAAATTGAATCCAACACTCCATTGCCTGTCTTTGTACTTGATGTCCCCCATGTTTCAGATCAAATCTCTCTCCCTTCCTCCCTCCCTCCCTCTCTCTCTCTCTCTCTCTCTCTCTCTCTCTCTCTCTCTCTTTTTCTCTCTCTCTCTCTCTTTTTCTCTGTCTCTCTGTCTCTCTGTCTCTGTCCCTTGCTCACTCCCTCTTTCTCCTTCCCTCCCTTCTTCCCTTTATCCCCTCTCCTTCTCTTTCTTTTTCTCTTATTGCTTTTCATTTATATATAAATGTAAATATGTATATATTTTGTATGGACAAATTTAGACATTTTCTCCCCCATTAGAATGTGAGCTTCTTGAGAGAGGAGAAGAAAGGTTTTGTGTGTGTGTGTGTGTGTGTGTGTGTGTGTGTGTGTGTTTAACCATTACCTTCTGTCTTAGAATTGGTACTAAGTATTCCAAGGCAGAAGAGCAGTTAGGGCTAGACAATCGGGGTTGAGTGACTTTCCCAGGGTCACACAGCTAGAAAGTGTTTTTTTGCTTTTTTGTGTCTCCACTGTAGGCATAGTACCTGGCACAAGATAAGTTCTTAAAAATGCATGTTGATTCTATGTTCCCCCTTTCATATTTATCAATGATATGTCCTCTGGTTTCCTCCACCTCCTCCATTTAAACCATGGATAGAGAGCTTTTGTGGGAGATGGAGGAGTAGAGAAGAGAAGGATGGCTAATCCTTGACTCTTTACTTTTCCTTTAAAGAGTGGTGTGAGGATCTAGCAAATTAACATACATGAAACCATTTGGAAAAGTATAAAGCTTTGAACAAATGTAAGGGCTTCTCATCCTACACCACTGGAGTGCTATTATTTCTTCTACTGAGACAGTTAGGTCGAATTGTGGATAGAGTGTCACACCTGGAGTCAGAAAAAGTCATCTTCCTGAGTTCAAAACTGGTCACTAAATGCAGTTTGCCTCTGTTTCTTATTTGTGAAATGAGTTGGATAAGGAAATGACAAACCACTCCAGGATCTTTGTAAAGAAAACCCCAAATAGGCTCACAAAGGGTCAGGCATGCCTGAACAATAACAACAAAAATTCTTGTATCCCCCTTTAATGGCTAGAACACAATTTGTTTCGTTATCACTTTCAACTTGTTCTGCGGAATTCTTCCTGGTCACTGGTGATGCGTTAGCATCCTGAAATCTCACTGGAAGGCTAAGACTAGGCAAGGCTTGGAAACTTTTTCAGGGTACTACAGGGAGCTTACCCAAGGGGAATTATACAAGTGAGCAAAGACCATGGGTTCAATAACAATACAATAGTGAAGCTAAGATGAAGAATTACTTCAAGAATTTTAAAAATACTTAAAATCCTATGGACAGGATGAATGAAGTAGCAACTGAATAACAACAAATTTTTATATATATTTACTCATTTGCTCCTACCCCAGTTCTGGTAGATTGAGAAGGATGATGATGATTCTTTGCATGGGCAGATGGAACAACCAAGATTCACAGTGGTTTGGTGAGCTGGTTAAGATTGTTCGGTCTGGGAGCAGGGAGGTGGCTAAGTGGATAGAAAGCCAGGTCTACAGATGGGAGGTTCTGGGTTCAAATATGGCCTCAGATATTTCCTAGCTGTGTGACCCTGGGTAAGTCACTTAACCCCCATTGCCTAGTCCTTCCTGCTCTTCTGCCTTGGAACCTATACTTAGTACCAATTCTAAGACAGAAGGTAAAGGTTAAAAAAATTGTACAGTTTGCATACTTCTTCCTCTTCTTTTCAGTATTAATTCCAAAGGAAACAGTGATCTCTGTATAGCCTGAGGTTCTTGACTTTTAGATGTCAGTGGGAGACTTGGAGAAAAAGCAGAAAGAAAGGTACTGGATTATGCATATGTGAGGAAAGTGTGGGAGTCAACACTATGCTAGGGGATTGAAGAGTCATTTGAATGACAGCCAAATAGGAAGGATGAATAGATTGTTGGGATATTGAGATCCTCAAGAATACTCAAGAAATTTTCTGGAGACTTGTTCCTTCTTCAGACCATCCAGACTATCCTCCTTCACTACATTCCAATAATTTTTTTCATCCAATCATTGAGTAACAGATGGAGTGAAATAGTGGGCAAAACACTGGATTTGTAGTCAGACGACCTGGTTTGCCACTTACCAGCTGTTTGACCTTAGACAAATCAGTTTACTTCCTTGGGCTTCAACTTCCTCTTCTATAAAATGAGGGGGCTAGACTAGATGTTTATAGTCTCTTCTAGCTTTGAAGCCTATGATTCAACTGTGCACAAGCGTGCACAGTTCTAACCTGAAGGTCCAATGGGTGATATGTAGAAAGCTTCACTGGAATATTGGAATAATAGAGGAGATTTACATGAAAATTACTGAAGATACTTAAAAACAAGTACAAATGAAGTTCAAAAAATTTTTCTAAGAACTAAAGGATTCCATAACCAAATATCTGAGTCAAGTGGAATCAATCAGAGAAACTTTTCTAAATGAACCAATGCAGAAGAAAGCAAGATGGGATGAGGGTGATTGGAAAGAAGATACTTCTGAGAAAGGCCTTCTTTATTGGGATCATGGGGATAAAGGCTAGAATTGAGGAGGGTGGGACTGCCTCATTCCATGTGATCCAGTAGATAATCTTGAGATGACACTCATCCCCTCCCCACCTCCAGAGGAAAGAATTTCAGGGATTGATCATGTGGAGAAAATTACTACTCCATGTGAATGTTACTCTGTGACCTTTCTGTTTCCCTTTCTCTCTATCTATCCTTCTATCCCAACATCTCATCAGAAAAACTGAAAGTAAGTTGCTTTATAAAAATAGTATTGGACCAAAGTTTAAAATAAAGTCAAATATCTTTATCAACATGGGAATTTCCATCTTCTTTCTCCACTCCCAACTTCCCAGCCCAGTTTCTTAGGATAAAAGGCTGGGAGGCAGGCTCATTCCTTATTCTATTCCTTTTCAGCTTCAGAGATGGCTGGCTCCTGTCTTCATGTAAGTTCGAGTGTGTGTGTGTGTGTGTGTGTGTGTGTGTGTGTGTGTGTGTGTGTG
>NC_058133.1:255346805-255373687 GCF_016433145.1 Gracilinanus agilis | reverse complement strand
GTGTGTGTGTGTGTGTGTGTGTGTGTGTGTGTGTGTGTGTGTGTGTGTGTGCCTATATTCATGTGTAAGGCAAAGGTTTAAGATTAGAGAAGATACTTTTATGAACTTGGGAGGGATGATGATGAGGTTCTGGACATGAGATGTTTGGCAGAGAAGGCTTCGAGGAGTTGGAAAGTTTTGAACTGAATTTTTAAATGAGAACAAGGACATGGATTAGCAGAGAAGAGTCACTTTGCTGTCTTTTATATGACTTTATTCCCAGACTTGAACTGGGGACTATCTTTGGCAAAGTCTGATTTAAGTGAGCTTCTCCCTCTGTGAATGGAATGGAATGTGAAATGTGAGAGGTGGAGAGAGCACTGGTTTTCTAGTCAGAGACCTTGCTTTCAGATTCCAGTATTGTTACTTAATATCTCTGGGCCTCAGTTTCCTCATCTATAAAATGGAGTAGTTTGACTAGGTGATCTTTAATAATCCATGCAGCTTCAAAACCTATATAATCCTATAAGGATCTAGTTCAATGTTCTTTTTCTTTACCCTTCTCAGAAGCTTTCTAGGCTCAAGAGCAGACTGACATCTCTTCTGTCAAGAAGGAAATCAAGTTCTACTTGCCTCATATAGTTAAGAGAATTTAAAAATACCATATAAGCCTTAAATAGTTACATAAATATCAATTATTAGTGTTATTATGAAAATGTTAACAGCTTGATGGTTTTACCCTCTCAGAGGTATTTGGCTTTTCAAAGAGGAGGTAATGGGGAAAAGAAAAAGAGATGAAGGAAATTCAAATTGTGAAATTTCCAATACTTTGAACTCCTTTATCCTTTTGGAGATCCCAGTCTATGGGATTGGGAGTGGTCACAGCACCTAGTAAGTCAGTCAATAAACACGTATTATGTGCCCACTATGTTCTAGGCACTGAGTTGTTAAACTCTTCTAGGGATACAAAAGGAGGCAATATAGATCCTGCTCTCTAGGAGCTCATGATCTAATGGGAGAGAAAACAAGAAAATACGTATGAACAAGCTATATACAGGAAAATTTGGAAGTAAATAAGAGAGAAAAGGCATAAGGTTTAAGAGGGAGTGGGAAAGACTTCCTAAAAAGATAGGATTTTTATTTGAAAAGGAAGCCAGGGAAATTAGAAGGTGGAGATGGAAGAAAGAGCTTGTAAACTGAGAAATGGAATGTCTTATTCATGGAAGAGCAAGGAAGCTTGTGTCACTGCACCAAAGAACACATGGCAGGGAGTGAGTTATAAGAAGACTAGAAAGTTAGGAGGAGGCTGGGTTATGAAGGGCTTTAAGTACCATACAGAATTTTGTATTTGATTCTGGAAGCAATAGGGAGCCATTGGATTTTATCAAGTAGGGGAAAATATTTAGGAAAATCATTTTGATGACTGAAAGAAGATTGGATTAGAGTGGAGCAGTGATTCCCAAAGTGAGCACTATGGCCCCCTGGTGGGTGCTGCAGTGATTCAGGGAATGGTGATGGCCACAGGTGCATTTATCTTTCCTATTAATTGCTATTAAAATTTAAAAAAAAATTAATTTCCAGGGGACTAAGTAATATTTTTTCTGGAAAGGGGGCAGTAGGCCAAAAAAGTTTGGGAACCACTGGAGTGGAGAGAGACTTGAGGCAGGCTACTGGGGGAGAATAGGCATAATTCTCAGGATAGAAATGATAGCTAGCATTAGCTGGTTTATGAAAGGCTTTAAGGTTTACAAAGTACTTTAAGTATAGTATCTCTTTTTGATTCTTACAACAACCCTAAGAGATAGGTAAACTCATTTTGTTAATGAAGAAATTGAGGATGAGAGAAGTTAAACAATTTGCCTTGGATTATACAGCTAGTAGAGTGTGAGGCAGAATTTGAACTCAATTCTTCCTGACTCCAAGTGGCTTCTTAATTGCATCAGAGCTACCAATAGACAAAGAAGTGCTGCTGAATATAGTACAAATGACACTAATGAGGTTAAAAAAACCCACTAATTAGACTAGAACTTGGACATCCATATAAACATTGTCCTTCAAAGTTGTACCCAAGGAGGCTTAAAACTTCTTCCAATATTTTGCTGCCATTGCTCAAGACCAATATGGAACTCTTCTGGAAATGTTTTTAGAGTCACATATTCCTTGGAAGATTTTCAATAATGGTAAATCTCCATTTTTTGGGGGAATGGGTTTAATTTTTTTTAAACTTCCCAAGTCATGTGAGACAGATCAGATAAACAAAGAGGGGGATCAAACTGAAGAATTCCATTTTTAAAAAAGCCCTTACCTTTAGTCTTAGAATCAATACTATGTATTGAGTCCAAGGTAGAAGAATGGTAAGGGCTAGGCAATTCCGGTTAAGTGACCTGCCCAGGGTCACAGAGTTAAGAAGTGTCTGAGGTCATATTTGAACCCAGGACCTTCTATCTCCAGGTCTGACTCTCAATCTACTGAACCACTAGTTGCCCCCAAGGGATTCCATTTTCGATTAAAATCTTGTGTGGCTTGCAAATCAGGCTTATAGACTGACTCTGAAAGTAATTTGAAAAGAAGTGCTCTAAGTAAGTTTAAACAAAGGCAGCATCTTTGGAATGTGCAGAGGGAAAGTAGGGTAAAAGGACAATATGAATGGGTTGTTGATTGGGAGGGAATGCTTCCAAGAAGATTGCTGGGGTTTGGACAGAGGTGCAATCAGGATCAGAGCACTGATCTAGGAGGAGACCTGTGTTTGAGTATGGTTTAGATGCAAACTTGCTGCATCCTTTAGAGAGGCCTTTTTCAGCGCCCTTAGTTGCTAATACTTTTCACTTCCAGATAGTCTTCATCTACTCTCTCTTTATATTTTCCAAGTACCTAACCATTTATGTTTTTTCCCATTGGAATGTATGCTGCTTAAGGACAGGATTTGTCTTTCTTATAATAACAATTATTAACATTAATGTAGAACTTTAAGGCTTGCATAATGCTTCACAAATATCTCATTCTCACATTAATCTTGAGAGGTAGGTGCTAGTATCACCCCCATTCAGCAGATGAAGAAACTGAGGCAGAAAGAAGCCAAATAACTTGGCCAGGGCCACACAGCTGATAAGAATCTGAGTCAGAGGGAATGGTATAATGAAATTAAAAGACCTTTTAAGGATCTGTTCTAAGTATGGCACTAGGCTAGGCACTGGGGGAAATAACAAAATGAATAATCTTTGCCTCAATATCAATCAGTCAATTAATACTCATTTATTTAGAGACTACTCACTATGTGGCAGGCACTGTGCTAAGCTCAAGGCAGTTCATAGTTTAATAGACACCCACAAATTGTGATAATAAAAAAGAGCATCATAAGGGCATACAAAAGAAAGGAAAAGAGAAAGTAAAAACAATTTCTGACTTGTGGTATTCATGGAGGACTGACTGGTGGCATGAGTTGGAATGGCATTTCAGATGAAAGAAGTGAGATAAGCAAAAAGAGGCAGAAAAAGATGGATCAAATGAACCAGGAATAGCCAATAGTTCAGTTTGGTTAGGGCACAAAATATGGAATAATGCTATTATATTGTGGAGGACCTTGATTGCTAACCTAAACAATAAATGACCCCAAAGGTAAAAAAGCAAGTTATGAGTTTTTCTACTTCTTTGTCCTTTTTCTTTAGGTGAATGTACATTTCCCAGAGAATTGGCAGGGGCCAATGAAATTAACTGCCCAGAAGGAAGACCCAGTAAAGAAGATTAATGAACATGTTCAGTCTAAAACCAGGGTCCCTGTAGAAAACCAGTTGCTCTTTTGGGGCTCCAAGGTCCTAAAACCTGAAAGAAAATTGTCCCACTACTGGTTGGATCCCAGTACAACTATTCACCTTGTCCTGAAGGTGGTGAAGCCAAATGATGAGGAGCTGGAAGTGTCTCTGTTAGAGTTTTTTCAAGGAAAGAATCACCTGCTCCGGATCCGTCGGTCTAGCTCAGTGTCTCAGGTGAAGGAGGTGATCAAAGCCATAACAGCATTGCCCCCTGAAGCACAGCGTGTGATATGCAATAACAAGGAGCTAGAGGATGGGAAGATCATGTCTGACTACAGCATCCAGGAGGGTAGCACTTTGGTCTTGTTCAGGAGGTGCATAGGAGGCTAACCAGAGAGGAGTCCTGGAGTCAAGAGGAAATATGATTCATATCTTCCAGTTAATTCCTGCTTATGCTGAATATAATCCTTTGATAACTTACAACAAAAAATCAGAAGGAATTCAAAAAGTTGAGAAGACAACAGCAGTAGAGAGCAAATAGAAAAAGAGATTGATGAAGAAAATGTAACCAAGGAATTCATTTTAAGATGAATAATTTTATAATATAATGCTTCTAAAGTGATCCTTAAATAAAATTCTTTAAATGCTTTTTATATCCAGGCACCTGTTGTGTTATAATTATTGAAAAGGATACAAAATGAATTCATGCAAGATCACTAGAGTGGTTGCTGCCACAAGGGAAATGAAATTTTCCTGGAAAGAGTTTTGAGGGATTGTTCTCCAGCTTGTGGCAAGAGTTTATGAAGGATGGGGACTACCAATCTGTTGTTATTCCTATTTAGCTTCTCCCCTTTAGAAATCCCCACATTCTCTTAATGGGGCTTTGAGATTCTATTAGCCCATTCTGCTTCTCCTGCTTCTCTTGTACCCCTGACTGCCCTTTTCCCATTAAGCCTCTCTTACTTGCACATCTTTTATATATGGGTCCTGTCTCCACCCTCAATTGTACTTCTACTTTCTCTCCACTACTTGAATCCTTTGGTATCTTCAAAATCTTAAAAAATCCTTCTACTTCCAGGTTTAATCTAATTATGCCCACAGGATTTTTCTCATCCCAATCCCTTTGGTATCCCCTTCATCCCATTTATGATTGGATTTAATAGACTATCCTAGTCTATGTGTTAGATCTGCTTCTTTTGTATTTGTCTGGTCTCCTCTTGCAGTTTGCCAAAGGCAGAGACCCTATGTCCTTTATCAAACTGCAAACTTCTCTAGAACAGCAGCCACATCTTTATTTATCCATAGATTCCATTACTTGGGAGAATACCTAGTATGAGAACCATGTTTCTCTTATCATGCTTGGATGTTGGGGATGTGCTCTCCATTAGTCTGCAAGCATTCAGGAGGCAAGATCTATTCTTAGCCTTAGTTCTGGAACTTTTTGAGAGCTATTTCTTTGAGTTTATCCTTTCACAACTCAAGGACTTAGAATGATGGATCAGCCCCCAACAAATCGACCATTAGGTTGAGAAGATAAGCTCTCTCTAACTTGGTCCTTATCTCTCTCTCCATTCTACTCAACCCAGAAACCTTTTCGCTGCCCCCTTCACTTCCTTGTTCCTTAGGGTGTAAATGATGGGGTTGAGGGCAGGGGTGACCACAGTGTAGAACAAGGAGACGAACTTGCCTTGCCCCTGAGAGTAACTGTGTGTTGGCTGCAAATATGTGTAGATGGCAGAACCATAGAATAGACAGACAGCTGTAAGGTGGGAACCGCAGGTCCCCATTGCTTTTCTCCTCCCTGTCTGGGACTTCATTTTCCACACGGCCCTGCCCACAGCCCCATAGGAAGCTAGGATGACAGCGGAGGGCACTAGTAGAATAACTACGCGGGCAGCAAACATCTGCTGTTCCACAGCGCCCCCACCCCCACACACTAATTTCAACAGAGCTGGCAGCTCGCAGATGAAGTGGTCCAGACACCAGGGTCCGCACAACTGTCGCGTGGCCAGTAGTATGGTTTGTGCCAGAGAGTTGGTGAATCCACCCAACCAGGAGGCGGCTGCCAGCGCCCGACATAGGCGGGGCGAGGCCAGGGCTGTGTAATGGAGTGGACGGCATACTGCGGCCGAGCGGTCCAGCGCCATCACGGCCAGCAAGATGCACTCAGTGGAACCTAGTGCCAGGGAGATGTAGAGCTGGGTCATGCACCCGGCTCGGGACAGCGCCCTCGCCCAGCCCCAGAGGTTGGCTAAAAGCAACGGAACAACGCTGGTGGTGAAGCCCGCATCCACCAGGGCAAGGTGGCAGAGAAAGTAGTACATAGGTGCGTGCAGGCGAGGATCACGAACCGCCAAGAACACGAGGGCCGAGTTGCCCACCAGGGTGAGGAGATAACAGAAGAGGATCAGGGCAAAGAGGAGTGGCTGGAGCGATGGCCAGTCGGAGAATCCCAGAAGAAAGTAAAGTTCATCGGTACTGTAATTGGTCTAGGGAGGAAGAAAATGACCCAGAAATTTTGAGACCCCATAGAAAATCCAGACCAAGCCGAACAGCCTCTTCTCTTCCCTCTCTTGGTTCCCCTCCGTGCCCCTAAGAACTCACATTTATGTAGAACTTTGCATTTTACAAAGCTTTTTCTTGACAACTACACCTCCTCTTTGCTTATGAAGAAGCAGAAGCTGAAAAAATGTTCTCTCTCCCCGGCCTCACTTTAGACCGTTATCCCCATGAAGCTAGGACTTGGTCTTTTTTGTGTTTGTTTTCTTAAAAAAATTTTTTTTTAATTCTCTGCCCCTTTCCAAGAATGTGTTTGTGGAAATGGATTGGATTGAAAGTGACTTTCCTACAATCAGTGACAGGACTGGAAGGGGTAACTTGGGGGTAGAGAATTGTAAGAAAAAGCATAGCTATAGAATCAGAAAACACTCTTTCTCCTCCTTTTTTACCATTGAAATTCTGGTGGCGCTACTTACTACCTATTTGGTCTTGGTCAATTCACTTTACCTGTCTGTGTCTCAGTTTCTTAATCTGTAAATGAAGGCTTTGGATGAGATGACTAACTTCCCTGCCAACTTTAAAGCTATACTCTTCCTGTTCTAAATGCAACACTTTCTACACTGCTTGGAAGAAGCATAAATTGGAAATAAGGTCCAGAGATGGGAACAAAAACATGTGTGTAACATTTATTTTTCAGACCTTTCATAAACCTGAAATCAGTGTTAAGTTGCAACACAAAACTATGCATTATATATAGCTTGGTTTGATAATAAAAACTATAAAATATTTAAATGATATGTTTCCTAATTGAATTCATGGTTCAAGTTTTGGCAATTTTTAAATTGGGAATTTTCATTACAAAATCTAGTTCTATAACCTAGAAATAATTCTAGCAGTGCCAACTTAAAAAAAAAAATCACAACAAAACAATGTGGATACCCTGCGATATAGTGCAAAAGGGTGCATATTAGCCCTGCAAAGCCTAACTGCAGAGTTTCTGACAGTTGAAAAGGGTTTAGAATCCTGAGTTTAGTCAGTTGACCCTGGAGACTCGATGAGAGTAGAATGGTCAACTGAACTCTATTCTTTGGATTGAAACCTGGCCTATATTCTGCAGCTTTTCTCTTAAAATTTCTTAGTTTAACTATTTCCTTTGAATCTCCTTAACCTCCCTTATTCCCAATCATCATTTTCCCTTCCTAAATTTTCTTGGGGTTTTGAAAGGAGGGTAGATCTGAAAGTTAGTTTTCAAACTTGATAGATTTAGTTTCCCATAGTCAAATATGGCTCACCCTTATTACAAAGTATCTCTTTAATTATTGTATCCAACTTTCCTAACCCTATAGGCTACAAAAAACCTCTCTTAGGGGAGTTAAGGCAGGTCCTTTCTCAGTCTCACATTCCTGTCTCTCTTCCCCCCCTCCCCCCCCACCTGAAGCTTTCTCTAGGCGGCTGTTAGAGTTACCTTGTATCCCTGTATCCCTTCCAATCTACCCTAAAACACAATAAACCCTGTTTGCCACTTAATCATACCTTTAACTAATTCATTAGTTGATTGATAAGAGAGGGAGAAGGGGAGAAAGGAATAACATTTTCTCTGGGTTCTGGGGGAATTGGAGGTGTCCATTTTGGAGGAAGTGTAATTTCAATACTTCCTCTGAACTCTTCCTTTGTGAACCTGAGAAACTGACTAGAAAGCCCTCTAGTCAGTTTCAAGCTATTCTTGGCTGGCCCTAACCTTTGTCTGTAGACCTGCCCTTCCTACTTGAGGGCTCAGTCTGTTTCCCTTTAGTGTCTCTGTCTCAAACCTGAGTCCCAGTCTGTGTTTCCCAGGCTGTAGCTGTTTGCCCAAAGTATCTCATCCTCTCCCTTGCAACTCTTTATACCTCCATGTTTATATTCCCTAAATTCAGTCATTCCCTTACTTCTCCTACCACCTCGATTTACCACCTTCACCATTGTACCTTCCTTATCCACTTTACTGCCTTAGGGATCCATAAATCCCTATCCACAGTGCCTTATCCCTATTCACACTACCTTTAGTCCCTTACTTTGCCTTATTCCCAATTGCAAACATACCTCTGCCTTAATTTCCCTACTACCTCTAGCCTATTCCCTTATTACAACCACTTTATTACCATTAGCTTAATCCCCTTATAACAGTGATTACTGTTGCAAAGAATTTTCACCTGTATTTGGGAAGTTCTTTTCTGAAAAACAGTAGTGAATGGGTGGATAAACGGGGCATGTAGAAATAGTATGTTTTGACTCACTTTATAGCCTCTGCTTGTTTTCCCTATCTGCAAAATGGGACTATGAATTTCTCTCCATTATTTGGTTGTTATGAGGCTAACGTGAGATAGCTTATCTGAAAACGTTCTGGAAAACCTAGAACACTAAACTAACCTCAGTGATGGTATTATATAAAAGTTTATCTTGAGATAATTGTGGTGCAGAGGAATGAGTCCTGGGTCTGGAGTCATAAAATCTGGACCTGATTCCTGACTTTGCCACTTACCATCTGTGTGACTTTGGGATAGTCACTTCCTCTCTGTAGACCTCAGTTCCCTCATCTGTGAAATGAAGGGGAGAGCATCCTTAGTGACTTCTGAAATCCTTCTCGCTCTGAACTCAGTGGGATGAAATGTGGTCAAAGATTAGAAAGTCACTGTGGTGTAGTGGATTGTACATGGCCATTTGGAATTGTAAAGCCTGAGTTCTAATCCTGGCTCTGTCACTTTTTAGTTAGTTATATGACCCGAGGTAAGTCACTTCATTTTTTAGATTCTCAGTTTCTTCATCTGTGAAATGAAGGAGTTCATAGAAATTTAGAGCTAGAAGGAAACTTTCAGGTTGTTTCGGTTAACCTTGACTTACATATGATTATAAAACTAGAGAGTGTCAGAAATGAAACTTAAATCCAGCTCTTAAACCCAGTGTGTAAACAACCACAATGAATTTAGTTGCAAAGGTTGGACTAGATGATCTTTAGAGGTCCTTCCAGCTCTAACATTGTGTGATTCCGATACACAAGATTCTGATCATAAAAGCACCTTGTTTCACTTTCTTTTTGATTCCAAAGTTTTAGACTTGTCTTTACTTGTGCCCGTTCCGAGCCTTTTCTGGAACTGGAGAATAAATATATTCTAGATCTAGAGCTAGAAGGAATTTCAAAGGTCATCTAGTCAAACCTCTTCCTTTTACAGAGAAGGAAACTGAGGCCCATGATGATTAAATGAGTTGTCCAGGGTCACACAAATGGTGGTCACACCATCAAAGGTGGGTTTTGAACCTAGGTGAGCTGACTCGACCCTCAGTGCTCTTTCCATTGTACAAATGGGCAATAAGTAATATTTTTTTTTCTAATTTTCACTTCTGCTGGTCAGGGTCTTCTTCATTTTCACTCTACTGAGGCACACTGGGCAGGCTAGTACAGAAAACTTTCCACAGTAGTAGTTGCTGGAGGTCTGATTAGGATAGTCTCTGACTTCCTCTTGCAGCCCATTCCTCCCTTCCCCATTTTCTGTCAAACCTCTTCATACTCACTCTGAAAACATTAAGAGCAAACACTCAAAGTCTGTCTATCCCAGTGGTATTTCCAAGGAGAGCACAGAGTGACATGGTTGTTATAGGAGGGCTTGGTGGCTATCCAAATAATAATGATGCTTCCTTAACATCCTACTTTCCAGCTCCCTATCTCACAAGAATGCTGTAATGATTAGGCTTTATAAAAACAACTTCCCCACCACCACCTGAGATGCATCACCAATTGCCTGCCAAACATCTTCACTGACAAGTTTCATATCCGTCCCTTTTCTCCATCCAGATTGATACTATACTAGTTTATTTAATGTCTCTATTATGTAAGTTTTATGTAAAATTTATGTAAAATTTAGACCTTCATGGCAGCCTCCTAATCTATCTTCCTGGTTTCAGTCCCTCTATTCACCAATCCATGTGTAGCATAGTTGCCAAAATCATCTTCCTAAGCAAGCTTTGACCATATCATTTTCTAAACTTTAAAATGCTATGCTAAGCTAGTAAGCTAGTTGTAGTGAATCTTCCGGACTCTGTTTTTGTCTGTCAGATTCTCTCTCTTTCTCTCCTGTCTCTCCTCTTCCCTTCACCTCTTTTTTTCTCTCTCCTCTATCCTCTCATACCTACTTTTTTCTTATTTTCTTTTTCTCAAACTCTCTTCTTTCACTTCTTTACTAGGAACAAAAATTCACAACTTCCCCCCAGGCTTATTATTTAATCTGTTTTGGGCTCCTCTCAGCCTGAGTTCTTCTCTTCCTTTAACATCCTCTTTCTTTTTAGAGGAGATAGTGCTGAGCTGGACTTGAAGAAAGAAAAAAATTGTCAGTAGTCAATAATGAAGGAGTACGTTCCAGGTATAGAGATAACCCTTGCAACATAGCATTCCAAACTGGCTTCTCCTCAGAAAGCTCTTGACTTTGGCTCCATAATAGTAATATTTAGCATTCATATAGTCCTTTATAGTTTGCAAAGTGTTTTCCAAATGTTATCTCATTTTGTTTTCAAAACAACCTTGGGAGGTAGGTGCTATTATTATCCACATTTTACAGATGAGAAAACCAAGGCAAGAAGAGGTCAAGTGACTTAGCAGGGTAAGATAGCAATTAAATTTCAAAAGTCAGATTTGAACTTTGGTTTATACTGAGTACAGGTCTACTACTCTATCCACTGTGCCACCCGGCTGCCAAATTCTTGAGTTTACAAAAAACTTTCATCACAATAACCCTGTGACACAGATAGTTGTGAACATTATCTAGGATTGGTATCTAGGTCCCCTGATTCAAAGTTCAGATGAAAAAAAAATCAAAATAATTTAATTTCTTAGCTGGATGGGACCTTTTAACCCTTTAGAACTCTCCCATTTTATAAATGATGAAATGAATCCAAGTATTTAAGTGTTTTGTACAACATTATAGTTGGTGGGAAAAAAATCAAAGAAAATCTCCTGAATTTCCTGTCTAGGACTCTTTTCATGATGCTAAAATGAATTATTTTGCTACTCCTTGTTTCATTCCTGCCAATTATTAATGTAAGCTCAGGGAATCCTTTTCTCAATATGAAAGTAACAATGTTAGGAAGAAAACCTACTGCTTCAGTTGCCCAAGAATGCATCCAAAGCACGAACTGGAAATCTAGGATGTTGCCCTTAACTTCACATACAGACAACAGAAAACCAAACTCACCTTCATCTCTTGTTTTTCTCTCATCTTCATCTCCCTCTTACTCTCTGAAGTTGAATCTCACAGCTTTTGGCTAATACATTGTTCTACTGGTTTCTCTCTGACTCCTCTATGTGTGAAATTTCAGTAAGACTAATTGAAGCTAGATCTCAGTGCCAGTTGGCACTGAAAGGTTTAAGTGAGGGATGGGTAGGGGACTCCACTTTAAGGAGGAGGTAGATAAGGAGTGAATGCCATCTGGTCTGACAGCAAAGGGAGTATATGATCCTTCTATGTCTAATCTGAATAGGAATGCTAATAGTTGTGGACTGAAAAGAGTTCTGTGGTTGAGAGCTGACAGAGGAAAAAATGAGTTAGCAGAAGACTATATAATTTTCCTGAGAGCAGCAGAATCTCTCTTGATTCTGAAGGGCAGGGGGTATTATTGATGAAGAGCAAGAAGAGATGGGAGAGTCAGGACTTCCACTCTCCTGGATGGCAACACTAAAACTCTGGGGGCAATCATGCATCCTATTCGAATAATTAGTGGCTGGCATGAAAGTGTCCAGAGAGGAAGTCCCCAAAGTAAGGAATGGGAAGTTCAGGGATTAAAATCCCTATAGGATACTATCTCAGTGTAGTGGCAGGGTTAAGGATATATTACAAGGGAAGGGTAGAAATGGAAGATTTGGGGACCAGAATTAGCCTAGTACCATTTATATCTATCTTTTTTTATCAAGATGGCTCCTTTAGCTTAGCCTTTACCCTACCTAAAATAATGACTCATATCGTATTAATATCAGATTAATATGATAACATGAATCATATGACTCACTATCAGCATAATTACCTTGTGTCATTGCACTCTGTTCTTTCTAGCCAGTAGAATATCTTTTCTTTTATTCGGAGAAAAGTCTGACCTGCTGTTTTAGGGTCAGAAGGTATATAAGGTACATAAGGAAGCTAGGAATTCAGGTTACAAAGGACACACTTTGTTGAACTGAACCAAACTGAATTATCATCATTATCATCAAACAGCATTTACCAAGTACTTATTATGTACAAAGCACTGTGCTAGAATTACTTTAGTCCTTTCATAGATAGCATGCAACAGATTGTCCTGGGACATTATGTCCACTTGTCAGGGCTGTGATAGAGAGAATTTTTGCTTTGGGGTATGGATTAGATTAAATTACTAAGACTCCTTTTAACTCTAAGATTCTATGATTTTAGGATGTGGTTTCTGCCTATAAGGAAGTCACATACTAATTGATGAAATAGAATTCATATTTATGAAAAGATAATTGATGTAGGTTACCTCACAGCATAGAGCCAACCAATTATACATTTTAAAAATTACTTTTTTGTATTTACAAATTTTAATTTTTCTCTCCTTCCTTTTCCCATTGGAAAAAATTGTAAACCTGTCCTTACAAAATAAAAACAAAACCTTTATAACAAATATGCCAGCCTTAACATACATAATGAGAGCAGGAATTGGGAATAAAGGATTGAGTCTACTCCGACTTTTCTTAGTGGGTTTTTATTCCTTGCTCTTTATCCTCTCATTTTCCTCAGACCTAAAGAACTGTGGGATGAAGGAAAGTGGGACTGCCTCTGGCTCTTTTGGCATAGCCCTCTATGAAATGTTTTTGGTGGTACAGGATCCTCATAAGGAATTAATCAGGAAGAATGAGACCTTTCTAACTCTATATCAGACTGAGGGTTGGAAAAAGAGCTTATTCCACCTAGTAGAAGGGGTGAGGTTCAAAGACAGAGTAAATGCCTTCTTAGCTGTTTGGCTGTTCTATTATAAAGGAAAAAACAACTTGTGGCCCCTGGAATGAAGATTTACCATTTTTCTCAGTAAAGGATCTAGAAACTAATAGGTTTCAGTATGTGAAGAAAAACTTCTGAGGGATTTTCTCTAGCCTAATACTGTGTGTGTGAAGGACCTCCTCTGGAAAAAGAAGCTTAACCCACTAGGTTCTAAACTAAGGGAGAAATGATAGTGTCCACTTTCCCTCTTATAGGGAAGAATAAGGGAATAAGTATGTATATAGTGACTCAGTATCTAAGGTCAAATTTGAACTTAGATCCCTAGTATGCTCTCCATTGTCTCATTCAGTTGCCTATCTCTGGTAGAATTTTAGCTGGAAATGGAGATAAACTCTGCAAATCCATCCTTCCTGGAATCACACTTAGCAATGACCAGGAGAATAGAGGAGTGTCACCTGGGAAAGACAAGCTGAGTTTTACCAGAAAGAGAATACATAACATAAGCAGTGAAAATGAGCTCAAGCAGGAGCAGCATTAGCAGACGATATCAGTGGCACTGAAGCATTGGAGGTGTGAGTAACCTCTCCTCAAATATGCCCTGGCCATAAGTATTCTCTAGGAGGCTCAGGGCCTAGTGTCAAGGATACCTGAGTTCAAATCCTGCCTTAGTAATTTCCTAGCTGTGTGACCCTGGGCAAGGCACTTAACTGCTCTCTGCCACAGTTTTCTCAACTGCAAAATGGAAATTAAAATAGTACCAACCTCACAGGGTTGTTGTAGAGATCAAATGAGATATTTGTCAAACAATTAGCATAGTGCCTGGCACATAGTAAATACTTGTTCTCTTATTCCTTCTTTTCATGTGTGTCCCCTATGATCATCTGATCTTCTTAATGATTGTGTGTGTTATTGGAGAACATGTCCTATGTTTATGGGGGAAATAGTCTCTCACTATTTTTCTTACTATGGCATTTCATTAAATGCTTTTACTTTCAACTAATTGTGCCCTCTAGCTCTTTGACAACAGTAAAACAGAGTTCAATGACTTGTCAATACATCAGAGGCAGACTTTGAACCCAATTCTTCCTGACTCCAAGGATAACTATCTTTTCCAAATAATGATACAAAGCAAAATGTGCTAAATATAAAATTTGTGGCATGGTCACTAACAGAATCAAGAGTCCAGATGAGGAGGGAAATCATCAGGATTCTGTTAACCTAGGGGAAACAATAGCTGGTCTTCAGGTGGAGCATGAAGATAAAATTTAGCTGGCAAAGAGGAAGGGAGAGAACCTGAACACAGATATACAAAAGAGGAAACATGACTACTGGATTCTCTGTTAGGAAAGATCCAAAATACAAAATGTCAACATTTATTTGTACAATGTGGTCTACTTCCCCCTCTCTATTCCATTGTGTCCNGTCTCTGTCTCTCTCCCCCACCTCCCTCTCTCCCTTTCTCTGTTTCTGTCCAGCTGTCTCTCTTCTTTTTGTTTTTTTTTCTCACTGTGAATATATTTTATTTGCCAGGATTTTGAGGCAGAAATCACTTTGGAATTAACAGACTATGCCCATTTTACTTTTTAAGGTATGATTTCTGTGAAAACAATACTACGGGGCAGCTGGGTAGCTCAGTGGAGTGAGAGTTGGGCCTAGAGACAGGAGGTCCTAGGTTCAAACCCGGCCTCAGCCACTTCCCAGCTGTGTGACCCTGGGCAAGTCACTTGACCCCCATTGCCCACCTGTACCAATCTTCCACCTATGAGACAATACACCGAAGTACAAGGGTTTAAAAAAAACAAAACACAATACTACGTGTAGAAAGAAATGAATAATATTAGGGACAATTTAAAACACCGAAACAAAAACTTAATGAGAACATAGTAAATTACCAAAATGTATTCCAAAACACAATGAAGTAACAATGTAGTTACTAACAGTATATAGACTGGCCAAAAGAATTACTATTTATTCTAAAGATGTCAGTTAAACTTGTCATTAGGAAGTAGTTTAAACATTAAGAAAATTTGTCAACACGCTAATTAGGAGTTTGATTCTGCTAAAACTTGTAAAAATAATACACATACATTTTTTTTCCTGAGAGTGGGGTGTTGAAGGGACATTGGAGAATATCTAGGCTAACCTTTTTATTTTACAGATAAAGGAAACAGACCCGGAGAGTCTTGGCCTTACATTGCCAATAAGTAACAAAAATGGGATATGAATTCTTTCTTGTTTAAAATCCTTTCCCTCTCTTAGATCTAAATACTCCTCCTGTCCCAGAAAGATAAGATAGAGTATTGGTCATGATGTGGAAGGCATGCCAGAATCAGGCTTCCATCAAACTTTTATAAGAAATAAAGAAATCTCTGGACCATAATTCTGAACTTAAAACTAACTTTATTCATGGGTAAGTAGAGTCAGTGGTCCCATCATTCCTAGTTTGTGATGAAAGACATCTTGTGGGTGTTGAGTTGTTTTTATGGGCTTTTGACAGTTTATACAAATCATTGATTAACAAAACCCACATACTCAAAGTATGTTAGCTAATAGTTGATAGGTTCTAGTACAAGGTCCAAGCAGTTTATTAATCTTATAACTAATGCCCCCAGAGAATAACCCTTAAGGAGAGATATAAAGGTAAACTGAGTCATCTTGCTGCATCATAAAATCTGAGGATCCTCTTATTGACATAGATTCCTAGAAAAGCAAATACTATTCTTACTCTCACAACTGACTCTATGGTTGCTTCTGTTGTCTTTAATCAGAATCAGGAGATGGTTAAAAAAAAATCTAACCTTAACCTATGAAGGTTTATAAACAGAAGCTCTTAAGCTAACTCCTTTACTATCTATAGCTAATTATTAGATAGTTAATATCTATAGTTAATTAACAATTGGAACAAGCTTTTCACATTCTAATTACATATATTATTTAACAGATTTTATAAGATGAATTTGAATAAATTATATAAGAAGAAATTAACTGAAATAAATGCACTTTCTAGACTAATTTTTCATTACTCTAAGTACAATCCACCTGCTCCAACTAGGCTGACCTATTCCTTGTTCTTTAAATAGACTGAGCATCTCCTCCTTTGTGGCATTGCACATATAATACCTCAAGCTCCTCTCACATATAGGCCCTTAGGAAACTCAAGATTTAAAAGCACTCTGTGGGTTCAGCTTAATGAGCTCTGACTGGTTTCTTTTATTAGACCAGAGAACACAGTTCAAAGTAAACATATTTAAATAAAGAGCATAGCACAATAAGTGATAAGAACCTCTCCCCCCCCCCCCAATATACATAGGGAACCTACCATACCACAAAGAATCACCAAGAAATTTTCATAGAGGGCACAGTAGGTGCTTAATAAATGTTTGTTGAGTATTGACATGTGAGTCACTAATGTCCCTTGGTATTGTCATTAGCTAAGTTGCTGAGGCAGCTAGGTGGAACCAGGCCAGCAGTCATTTTACTGAGTTTAACATTTCTTTATGATTTCAAATTTAGCCTCAGACATTTATTAGCTGTGTGATCGTGGGCAAGTCACTTAGCCCTGTGCCTCAGTTTCCTCATCTGTAAAATGAACTGGAGAAGGAAATGACAAACCACTTCAATATCTCTGTCCAAAAAATCCCAAATGGGCTTATGAAGAGTCAGACTTGCCTAAAAAATGGCTGAACAACAAGGTGCTGTTTCTACTGAATTGAGATCTGCTCAGTAAGGTAGTGTCTCTGTTAGCCATATCCACTTGGCATGGGACAGACACACCTGGCCTCACCCTAAGGTATGCAGGACTCTGAACCTAGATACTCTGCTCCCTCTTTAGGAGACCCCACCACCCATGACTGTGAGGAATTGATAGAACATACCTTTTCAAGCTGACCAGACCTTAAAGATGGTCCACTCCTTAACCCAGACATGATCTGGTTCACAGATGGGTCATCCTTTATGGAAAATGGAATTAGGAAAACGGGATACCCAGTGGTGTCTGAGACAGCCATAATTGAGGCAAAAGGGCTTCCCCCTGGGACTTCAGTGCAAAAAGCAGAGCTGATTGCCCTCACAAGAACATTACAGCTGGCTAAAGGGAAAAAGGCTAACATCTATACTAATGATATGCTTTCCATGTTCTACATGCCCATGGGTCCACACGGAAAGAAAGAGGTTTCCGAACCTCCAACAATTCTCCCTTAAAGCACAGGAAGGAAATCCTGAGCCTACTTGAGGTTGTCACACTCCCTAGCCAGATCTCTGTTATGCACTGTTCACGACACCAAATTCTAGACTCCAACATAGCCCAGGGGAACCACAGGGTGGACCTAGCCACCAAGAGGGCTGCACGAGCCACTCCCTTGACTGCTCTGATCCTAATCCAACAGTGCCCCACAGTGCCACAAGACATCTCTCCCTCATATACTGAAATATTAAGTGGATTTTAGGGGATGTGTTAGATGTTTTATTAGGGCCAATAACAGAAGATTAAAGCTGTTTTGGGAAGGTCACCCAAGCACAATGCAGGCAGAGCTTGACACTGAGATGACACAGACACAGAACACTAAAATATGAATTAACAGTTTAATAAACTAGGGACTGGTTGGAAGGAATGTGGATAAACTAAACCTAATGTTAACTAACTACACCTCCCCCCAGATCTAAAAATCTCTTCACAGAGATGTCTTCTGAGTGGGTTTTCCTACTCTATTACTATTCTTTCTATATAACCCCACATTCCTATCCTCAAGCTAAGCTAACACTAACTCCCCGTTTTGGTGATTTAAGGAAAGGGTCTGTGTGTAAGTCCAATAGGGCCCAAAGATGGACCAAGATCTCAAAAGGATCTATGCTGGGTCTCATGCTTAGCTGTCAGTTGTCACAGGATCAGCACAGGAATATAGCAGATGTCAAAACACAGCCACAGGGAATCAGGATAATAGAGCAGCAGGTAGGATGGGAGATAAGGCAGTAAGAAAAGCAACAGGGAAATAGCTAGTCTCCTTAGGTCCACCCCAGAGAGAAAAGCCACATACCTAGACCTGTCTCTTCCCAACAGCAGCACTTCCTAGGATTCTAGAATCCTGTGCTCTGCTGTATATCTGCAAACTTACACATCTTAATTTTTCCTATAACAATACTAAGGAGGAAATTGAACAGGCAGAAGCTCAGGGATTTGCCCTTGAAGACAGTGGTTGGTGGTGTTCTCCTTCTGGATTGCTGTTCCTTCTTAGAAAATTAATGTGGAAATTCGTAATGGGCCTCCATAGCTCCATACACTTGGGCAGAGAAGCACTAACCACTTTAATAAGGCCACTTTTCACAGGCAAAGGCATCTCTAAAACCATCTGAGAGGTCTGCAGGTCCTGTGCCCTCTCTGCTCAAACAAATAGCACAGGAGTTCTCAAACCACCTCCCCTACTTAAGCCAATTTAAAGGAGAGGGAAGACTGGCAAATAGACTTCCTCCATCTACCACCTTGCAAAAAGTACAAGATACTTTTAGCCTTTGTTGACACGTTTACAGTCTTGAGGCATACTCCCACTAAATCAGAAAAGGCACAAGATGTAACAAAGGCTTTACTTAATGAAATAATCCCCAGTTTTGGCCTTCCTAGAATACTCCAGAGTTATAATGGCCCAACCTTTATCACACAGATGCCAAGGCATTGGGCATTACTTATCATCTCCACTTAGCCTGATACCCCCAATCTTTGGGGAAATCAGAACATATGAATCAGACCGTAAAAAGAACCTTCACCAAACTTTGTGCAGAGTCAAAGTTTGATTGGGTCTAGACCCTCCAATTGCACTGACCAGAATCAAGATAACTTCCCGAGCAAATTTAGAGCTGAGCCCATTTGAGCTCTTGTGTGGCAAACTTTTATTCACCTCTGATATTTTTTTAGATACAGAAATCCATAGCCTTATATGATTCTCTAAGCAAATTGATTCCATTCACCATCTCTAAGCCAATCAGATTCTCCCCAAAGCTTCAAAGAAAGATAGAGAGGAATTCAGGTACCCAGATGAAATGGGAGACTTGGTCTATCTGAAAACCTGGAGAACAGAAGGATCAAACCAGCTAACACTCTATGGGATATCCCGTTATCCTACCCACTCCCACTGCTGTAAAGCTGGAGGGGCAGAACACATGGACATGTCTCTTGTATTAAACCCTTTATTCCTCCCCCCCCAAAAAACAGGTGGTGGAGGGGGAACAGAAGACACCTATTCCTGTGAGCCAGTGGAAGACCTCAAATTCCTCTTTTGCAGCAGGAAAAACCAACCTATGGACACTTTGGAATAAGTAGTCCCCTCCCCCTCTCTCTCTGTTATACAATACAATACAATGAAACTTTGAAAGAGTTGCCTTAGAAACAGACGGACAGATGAGCATTTCCTTTCCTTTGGCCCCCTCTTTAAAAAGTTTGCCCATCACTGCCCTATGGGATACCTTAGAGGATGTTCCTTGCTTTTTCACAGGGCAATATTTCACTTTTACAGAATATCCCCAGGCTTAGCACTCATTAAGGATGGATGAGTTAACTTAGACCCCCTTCCTGTATAAGTGCTTTGATAAGGGTTGGAACACTGACCCTTTTCCTTTTAATATGACTCATGCACTGTGTAGAAATTGTTCTGAGGACCTTTCCAGTGAAATTCCTCTATTTGTACATGTTGGTATTCTAATGTAACCATCTAAACTCCTGGGGATAGCTTCAAGAAGTTCTCCACCCTAACACTCCCTTTCCAATAACCACACTTGTGGTCTGTGCTGAAACCTTTACTTGAGGCTGGCCTCAGACCGGGTAGGCTAGCATCCTGCAACAGTTCCTCTGAATGGGGAATTAATGCTACCCATATCCACTGACAGATCTATTTGTGCCCCTTCAGGGTATAGGTTCATCTATGGCTACCACATGGTGCCCCTAACCTCTCAGGCCAGCACCCCATTTTATTCCTCAGGGTGGTCACCTGAAGAATCTTTTAAGTCAGTAGTTTTAACTATATCCTGCCTTAGCCCCTACATCAACTATGGGGAATATACTTTGGGCCTCCTGGATCCCCACATATTTTATACCAGTATTCCCTAACTCCTATTCCACTGAAGACCATAGGGTAAAGAGGAGCTCTTGGGACAGTTTCCTCTAGTGGGCTCAAAAGAGCACAGTACTGACAGTTCTTTGGGTAGGACATTTAAGCCATGAAGTCATACTGACCAACCTGATCTTAGCAATTGAGAGAATTTCCAATGTGTCAGACATGGGTCTTGAGGATCTTTAGGAGTCTTTGGATTCCCTGGCAGATGTGGCAATGGACAATAGAATTGCCTTAGACTATCTGTTGGCAGCAGAAAGTGGAGTTTGTATGATTCAGAATATTTCTTGTTGTGAATATATCAATAATTCCTACAGAGTGGAGATATGTGTCTAAGTGTTAAATGAGGTGTCCACATGGATGGCAGACACCCACAGACAACTGTTTCCTGGCTCATCCTACTGGACATCATGGTTATATTCCTTACTTGCCCCTTTTATTCTTATCATCCTGATAATTGGGGGCATCTTGATATGTGGACCTTGAATTTATAACATTGTCATTTGTCAAGTTGCTTCTTGGGTGAAAGCCCTCATGGGAGTCATTGAGATTCCATTGCAACCCCTGCAATCTTTCCAGCCTGAAACCCTGGATGATGCCTATAGCCAATACTTTTCTCTTTTTCCTAAGGACAGGCAGGGGCAGCTCTACAACCATTCCAGCTACAGAAGACTGAGACCATTGCCCCATTTCCCCCTAGACAATTGGAGAGGGGGGAAATTGTGCCCCCCAAATTATAGAATGTTTCAGGCCAAACTGTAAGCAGGAAAATTCCTTTGCTTCCTTCTTGAGACTACTAATCCTAAAACATCTGATACCTACTGATAAGACCCTATTACATCAAAGAGAAAGTCCCCTGGGAGGATTATTCTCCATGTATCATCCTTTAGGTTTTGAGATGGACTTAGAGATACACCTCTAGGCTATGCTTTGATAGCATCAGGTTGTGTCTAAGATTTCTATCTGTTCCCTAAACTATGAGGGTCATCCCCATGTCTTCAAGCTGACCAATCTCTGCCTTGTGCCTGAGCATATACCCTCCTCAAGTCAGGTATCACTTGTTGTAAAGAGTATAAAGACCCCAGAAGTGATGTCTTATGGGAGGCAGCTTTCCATCTATGCTGCCCTCCTGGCTGGATTCAACATTACCTTCTAAATTAATACATTTCTCTTTTTATTTTTAAGCTAAGTTTTGGAGTCTTGCATTCTTGCAAAAGGTATTCTTCTGGAACCTAGGGGGTTCACATCAAGCCTCCCACAACACTCTCTGAGTGTCTCTATTGAACTGCTCTATGCCACCATCTTCTGGTCTTTGACTATTTGACTTCTTTGAGTTTTCTACTGTTCTCTTCTACCATCTACTGGAATATAGCAGCCAGGTAATGTGTTCTCCGCAGGAAGAAGACTCAAATAAATCCAGTTCATTTTAGTCTCACCCAGTTAGATAGTTAGGAAAAGCCAGCAGAAGTCCTCAGGCTTGGATTATCTGGTTTTTGAACTGGTTTTTCTCTTACTGGGTTAGACCAGCACCTTCTCTATTTCCTATCTGACTTATGTTGCTTGTAAGTCTTGTTATATCTTCCTGTCATTTAGTCTGTATACTGAGAATTCTGCATACCAAAACTTCCAAATTACAGTTTGGGGGAGTTGGCAGGATGAGATTTTCTTTAATCTCTATTAATGCCCCCATTTACCTTGCAAATCAAGCTGAAGTGAGCCTAAAAACAACCAGGTAGAGCATGTAGAAACATTGACCTCTGCCCTCCTTCCTTTGTTCTAAATTCCTGCCATCATCAAAAATCACTGATTTCTATACACATGCTATTCTTTTCTGGGAATTATCTTCCTTACCCTTTCTTCTTTATAAATAACATCCATTCTTCAAAGCTCAACTTAAGGTTCACCTCCTTTTTGACATCTTGTTTAATTCTCCTGAGTTGAGTAATCTTTTCCATTCTGTGATTTCATATAACACTTACTCTCTAGATTCACTTGGCACTTAGCAAATACTACTTTGTATAGTGGCTCCCTATTTCCTATAGGATCAAATATAAAACTTTGGCTTTTAAAACTCTTTATAAAAAGTTTCCTTCCTACCTGTCCCTTCTAACTACTATCCCATATTTATTTCTCCTTCTTTTGTGGCTAAACTTTTTTTAAAAATTAGCCTCTTAATTTTAATATTATTCTCTTATGTAGCTAAAAAACTCATTTATTTATTTATTTATTTATTTATTCATTCATTCATTCATTTATTTATTTATAACAACCATTTTCAAATACTCTGAATTCTGAATTCTCTTTATCCCATCCACCCCCCTGAGAAGGCAAGCAATTTGATAGCAATTATACATGTGAAATAATGCAAACTATATTTCCAAATTAGTTACGTTGCAAAAAGGGAAGAAGAATAAAGTGGAAAAAAAAGCATGATTTGACCTGTACTTGGACTTTCTGGAGGTGAATAGCATTAAAAAAATAACATGTTGGGGGCAGCTGGGTAGCTCAGTGGATTGAGAGCCAGGCCTAGAGATGGGAGGTCGTAGGTTCAAATCTGGCCTCAGACACTTCCCAGCTGTGTGACCCTGGGCAAGTTACTTCATCCCCATTGCCTACCCTTACCACTCTGACTCTAAGACGGAAGGTAGGAGTTAAAAAAATAATATGTCCTTTGGAATTTTCTTGAATCATTATATTGATCAGAGTGTCTTCCACAGTTGATCATCATTACAATATTGCTGCTACTTTGCACAGTGATCCCTTGGTTCTGCTCACTTCATTTTGAATTAGTTCATATGTCTTCCCAGTTTTTTCTGAAACTATCTTGTTTGCAGTTTTGTTTGTATTTCATTCAATTATATACCACAGCTTGCTTAGCCATTCTCTACTTAATGGACATCCCCTCAATTTAAATGGTTTGCTACCATAAAAGTGCTGAAATATGTCAAAGAGTATGCATAGTTTTATAGTCCTTTGTGCACAGTTCCAAATTGTTCTTCAGAATCATTAAACAAGTTTGCAACGCCACCAACAGTGCTTTAGTGTCCCAATTTTCCCATATCTCATCTAACATTTGTAATTTCCTTTTTCTGTCACATTAGTGAATCTGAGTGTGAGGTGGAAACTCAGAGTTGTTTGGGGACAAAGGTAAGACCCCAGTATATGACCCTGGGAGGGGGTTTCCTTCACACAGTTTCAAATTCTCTCCCTCCTTTCCACTCTCCCTCTTTCACTCCCTCCCACCCTCCCCACTCTCCGAGATAGCAAGGGATCTGATATAGATTTCACATGTTTGATCATGCAAAATTTCTTTTCATATTAGTTATTTTGTGGAAGAGATCTCAAATGAAAATGAAAAAAGAAAGTAAAATATAGTATGTTTCAATCTGCATTCAGACTCCACCAATTCTTTCTTAGAAGGTAGATGGTAATTATTGTCATGAGTTTCTGGGATTGTCTTAGATCACTGCATTGCTGGGAACAACTAAGTCATTCACAGTTATTCATCAAAAAACATTATTATTGGTGAGTACAATATTCTTCTGGTTCTGCTCACTTCACTTTGCATTATTTTAGTGCAAGTCTTTCCAGATTTTTCCCTGATCATTCTGCTTGTCATTTCTTAGAGCACAATAGTATTCCATCGCAATCATCTACCACAACTTGTTCAGCCATTCCCCAAATAATGGACAACCCCTCAATTTCCAATTCTTTGCTATCACAAAAAGAGCTGCAATAAATATTTTTTGTACAAATAAATCTCCTCCCCTCCTTTTTTCTTTTCTTGGGATATAGACCTAGTAATGGTATTTGGTGGATCAAGGAAATTCTTATCCCTTCTATTCTTACTAAGAGGTATTTTTCAAGTCACTTAAAAAACTTCCTGCCCAGATTTATTGCAGCACAGTTGATCAATTTATTGATGAAATAAATTTATTGATTTATTTAATCTTTTAGAGAATTTTCTGGGTTTTGCCTGATTTGCGGTCCACATATTTTCATTTTAGCACTACCACAACCCTTTTTGGTCTAAGCCTCCTATTTTGCTATATTGATTTGATGATATTTTAGTGGAAATAAAAAGGAGAGAATTGTGGTGGAAGTACACTGTGAATTTGGGAGAAACATTTTTTTCCTAGAAAAAATAACCTTAGAAATAAAAGAAATGGGTATAGGGATAAAAAGTAAATAGAGACCCATAGTCTAATAAGGACAAGATGAACCTAACTGATTCTATCTTATTCTAACTATCTTAAATGAGGCTTCCACTATTTTAGAGATAGCTTGTCTCCCCAGTGTGTCATTTGGAATTGTTGTAAGCCCTGGAAGACTACATCTCCCAGGGCTCTCTGCTACAACTTACCCTGACACCTCCCACTTCCTTTGTGGGAGGTGTTGGAGAAAATATAAAGGAGAAAGTTTGGCACCTTTTCTCTCTCTCTACTCTCTCTGGAGCCCAGAGGCTGAATCCTGTGGAGCTCTCTCTTAGGGCCTTTTCCCCTTTCTGTCTACCTCCTAGTTTTTCCTAGACCTTCCCTTTCCTAATTAAAATTCTATATTCTAAACCCTAAAGTTGCTCTCAGATCTTTTACTGGAGCCAGAAGGGCTCTGTTCAATTTCCCCCTGCTGGGGCTGGGACCATTACCTTCCTTTCCCTTTTTCTACCTTCCTCTCTCCTTTCTCCCATCAAACCTTCCATCTACCTTCCCTTTGCCCCCTCACACCAGAATAGTGTGAATAGACAATCTCAGAGAAATGCATTATTCCACAGGTACAAACTTGATCTCTGGCAACCTCTGAAACCTCAAGGTTAACACACTCTAACCTCATGTCTAATATATTCTCCCCCCAAATTACCTGACATTTTGTCCCTATTATTGAACCTTCCACATAAGACTAAAGGTTAAGCAGCCTCACTTGATAAGCTGCTTATATATATCCCCCCCCCCCCCAGGATCTTGCTAGTCAGCTAACAATCACCCAATTCCCTTCGAAGGGACTAAGGTAGGCAGAATTCCATTCTGGGAAAATCCCAAGACCTCTAGTTTGAGGAATTTCCCAATGATACTCCTTCCCCCACCCCATATTGCTTCCTTCTCTAGTTTTCCTGGGAACCCTGTAATGCAAGGTGGCTAACAGAAACTTTTTGCTTCTGTAATTTCTAATGGTCACAAAAAGTCAGTTAAACATCTTAGAATGTTCAGAAAGTCAGTTAGAACTTAAAGCTATAAATAGAGGTAAAGTTCCAACTGAGGAGGCTTTTGCCTTCTGGCTTTCACTGTGGCTGGAAGCTTTTGCTTTGGCCTTTCAGCTTTGGCCTAATTGCTTCGGCCTTGGCCTGTGCTTATTTTATTTTGGGGAAATCTGGACCTATCTCATTTCTCTGGACCTCTCCCTGATATCCCATCTCCATCCCTCCCCTTCCCTGATTTTCCTTTGGGTTCTGGTTGGAAGGGAGGGCTTGGTGATTGAACATTATGGGTTTTAGTTTCTTTAGATAATTGGAGTATCCTCAAATAAGTTACCCCTAGATTTGATAAAGACTTTTCTTAAAAGGCAGTCAAATCTTCCTGACTGGGAGAGCCGGGCTCTCTCAGTTTAACCTCTCCGAAACCCATCCCCCACCCTCACCCCTCTCCCTAGCAGCAGTTAGAAAACCCTGAACCCCTCCCCTTCTGACTGACCCTGGTACTAATAAATCCCCTTGTTATCTATTCAAACTCTGTGGTGGATCATTGTGTCGAAAATTAAGACAAGGGCTCAAGAGGAAAGAATCATTTTCCTTTATTTTTTGAGACAACTGGGGCATCCATCTTGACAGGAAGTACCGACCTCAAGACTTCCTCCAGCCATCAGTTTGACTGGCAGGGAGGGGCCCTCTCGACCCCTCCCTCCAGAGACTGGAGAAACTTACAAGAGAAACCCTCCAGCCAAACCTAAACATTTCTTACTGGCCCTACTTTCCTCCCTGTATTCTCTGTCTCAAGCCTCTGGGTATAAATCTGTTTGAGCTGCCTCTCCTACATACCCCATTTCCTTTATCTCCTATATATCTTCCCTTACTTTCATTCCTCCTCCAATCAACTTATAATTACCTAATATCCCCTTTATCTTTCTTCACACCCAAATTGCGTTTCATTTGACACTACTCAGATTATTTACTATATTTCTTGATAACAACCCATCTTCAAAAATCCCCTTTTCCTCATGGTCCTACAGAAGACTTTTGACCTTCGGGCAGTTTCCCATTCATTTTTTTGCATCTGATACTTTCAGATTAGCTACCAACCTCTCCCCCTCCTCCCCTCCCCCCCCCCCCATTCCAGGCAATTCTCACATCTCTCACTCTTATTTTTCTTCCCTGATGGTAAGCTCCTGAGATCAGGGATAGTTTCATTAAAACACATACACAGAGAAAAAAGAATTAAGGCTTCCGGTTAAGATGGCGGCAGAGTAAGGAGCAGCTGCTCCATCTCTCCTGACCGAACCACACAGGACCCCTCAAGGGGAAATAAAAACGAGTCCAGAGGAACGAAGGAACCCCACAACAGGGCGAAGCATTGAAGGTACGCAGAATCGGGGCA
>NC_058133.1:255189447-255331941 GCF_016433145.1 Gracilinanus agilis | reverse complement strand
GCCCTACTCCTCAAAGATCCCCTCTACCCCGGTCCCTGGCTCTTGTCCCCTTGCCCGCCCCACTGTCCCAGTTCCTCCCATCCCTCCCCCTTTACTCCACCCCCCCCCCCCCCGCCCCCGGTTCCTCCGCTCTTCTAGCGGGCCGGACTCGTAGGAGTTAAGGGCAGCGAGACCCGTCTGTGCGCCCTAGAGAGGCCGCCTCAGCCTACGGACCGCCAGACCCGGACACGCATCCCTGCCCTCCTGGTTCCTGGGCTGGGCCGGGCCGGGGCCTTTGTCTCTTGGCTGCTTTCTCTCTCGTGACCCGTTCCCTGGTTCCTTCCAGACTCTCGGTTTGGACTTGTCCCACTCAGTCGCTGTCCCCGGCTGTGTCCATCTCCTCCCGGCTGCCTGTCTGCCTGCCTGCGGGCATCCCGAGGAGAAGTCCTGGCCAGAAAAGGTGAGAGGAGTGAGAGTATGGCTTATTAGGCAAAGGTCAAGGGAAGGAATGGAGGACGAAGACTGGGGGGTGGAGGGGGGGGCCGGCGACGTAGGAAGGGCTTACTGCTCCCCCATCTCTAGATCTGTCCTGGGGTGACTTGACAGCTCACCTTCCCCCGCAGACCTGGCAGCTTTCCCTCCAGGGTCTCTCCAACCACCAGCTTCCCTCTCCCCCCACCCTCCATTTTCATTCAAACATTTCTTCCCTTGTCTGGCCCGACCTCATCCCACTGATTTCCACCCCAAGGTGAGCTGAATGTGGGGGCGGTAGGATTCTAGGGGGAAAAGGTCTGAGAACTTGTTCAAAGATTGGAAGGCTGAAAAGGGGGGGGGTTGCATCAGAGAGGAGGCTGGGGGGAGGACTGGAGGCAAGGAAGGAAGCACATGAGCAGATGACACTTTGGAGGGGAGATGGGTGGGGATTTGGGGAAGTGTGTGAAGGGGAGGGGTTTCCTTGGGCTCCAGGGGTGTGGGGCATTATGAGGAGGTTGGAGTTGGGTGGGGAGTCCTCTCTGATGGCTCAGTCTCCTCCCCCCAGCTTGACCTTCATCTCAGCTCCATTCCCTACAAACAGCCATGGTATCCAGATCCCCTCCAAATGGGGCTCAGGTGAGATGTGGACCCCTCACTCCTCTTACTTTCCTTTGCCCCTGACATTCCTTAATTCCATCCTGAGTATGCTGGGGGGAGGGGTGTAATCTGGTGGGGGTGGGAAAGGGATTGTGTGTGTTTGAGAAGGAATTCACCGTCTGCTCCCTCCAGTTCACTCTTTTTCATACCTTCTCAAGCCCAATCCCACCTGGCCCTGAAGCCTAGGATAAAGTGAGGGGAAGATTTCTTGGGCATTTCAGTGGGGATTCATACATTCATTCATTAAATACACCTTGAGTGCAAAGTACTGCTCCCTGTGATGGATAAAGGCAAATAAGTTAATTACACGGCTCTTCATCTTTGTGTCCACCTCTATGCTCTTTCCTTACCATCTTATTCTTCTTTATTTCTCGCCCCCTACCCCTTCTATCCTTCATGGTTACCCCCTTGTGTGAGTCACTCCATTTTCTTCCTTGCCTTCCTATCCCTATCTTTTCCTCTTTTGGCTGTTTCAGGGGCTGCTCACCTTTGACGATGTAGCAGTCATTTTCTCCCAGGAGGAATGGAGGCACCTGGACTGTGCTCAGAGAGCACTCTACAAGGATGTTATGTGGGAAAACTACAGGAACCTGGAATCTGTGGGTAAGGTCTCATTTCTCTTGCTGTCCTAGAAATCCTAATCCTTCTTCATTAACTTCCTGTGTTCCCTGACATTTTTCTTCCTAGTGGATTGATAATTGGACAGGGTTAGCTGGAATGAGGAACTATAGGTAATACATTGTGCAGAGGACTTAAAAAAAATCATATTGTTTACATGGATGCACTTAAGCCCACTGAAGACAACATTAATCTCATGTCTCTTTCCTTTGTAATCTAGACCTTTTATTTAAGCAGCTAAGCTCCAAAACTTCTTGTCTGGTATCCAGATAGCCTTAGCTGGATGACTCTTAATTAATGGTGACTCTTCTTTTCACTCATCTCCTTTTTCTTGTCCTCTCTCCCTTCTCTTTCTCTTCTCTCCTCCCACTTCCCTTCTCCTTTCATCTGTGCCCTTAGAAGACTGGGCAGTTCCAAGTTGTTCAAGGCCGACTGAGTCAGCAAATTTATTTATCATGAAGCAAATTCTAAATTGAATTTCAACAGGAAGGGAGATCAGAGATTCTCATTCAGTTCCCTCATTTTACCAGTAGGGGTTGAGTGGGTAGATAAAATCAAAATCTTAAAGGGCCAATTCAATGTGTGTGTCATTATGCCTGGCAGTGGGTATAAATAGAAAAGTAAAATTGTACTGGCAGCTCCCCTGTGCAGATGGCATAAAAGAAGGGACTATCATAATGGAAAAATTGCTTAATTTGGAGTCAGAGGACCTGTGTTCAAATCCTGATTTGGTCACATCCTTTGTAACTCCCTTGTGCAAGGCTTTGTTGTACTAGAGGTTTCTAAGGACCTTTCAAATTCTAAATCTTTGGTATCAATATTAATCAACTATTTTCGAAGTCAAGGAGAGCTGGGGATTCTTTCATTTTTAATTCTTCTCTTTTATCTCTTTGTCTTATTCTCTTTTTATTCTTCCATTTCTTTATCCATTCTCTTCCTTCAACCATTTAATACTAACACACTTATGGATTCCTTTCCTTATAACACTATGAGGTCAAGCAGTTACCTATATTTTATAGATGGGGAAACTGACTCAAAGAGGTCTGACTAACAGCTCAGTATTTTCTTCACTATACTGTTGTCTATCTTCCCTTCCCTTTTCTCTTCATAATCTCATATAAGGAGACTAAGATGAGTAGCCTGGCACTTTCAAAGGCCAGTTTCAACATCAGTCAGATTTTGTTAATTGTTCTCTCTGCCTCATCTTTCCCCAGCTTCAATTCATCTTTCACTCAGATGCCAAAGGGATTTTTCTTGAAGCATAAGGTTGTCCTTGTCGCCCCTTCCCCCTTTCATCATTACATTTTACTGGCTCCCTATTAACCTCAGGAATCAAATATAAAGCCCTGCATTTAAAGCTCTTCACAACCTGTTCTACCTTTCCCTTCTTACATATTCCTTTTCTCCATAAACTCTAATCCAGCCATACTGGTCTACTTTTTCTTAAACATGACCTCATATCTCCCATCTCTCTGCCTTTGCCCTGGCCTTCCTCTGTGGTTGGAATGCTCTCCCTCCTCATTTCCATCTATTAGTTTCCCTGACATCCTTCAAGATTCAATTCAAATCCCACTTCATGTAAGAAACTTTTCTCTGTCTTCCCAGCCTTTCACACTGATTTCCTACTTACTTTCTATATATTTAGTATGTATCTAGTTATTTTCTTATCTCTCTTGTCAATGAGAATATGGGTTAATTCAGAGAAGGGACAATTTTTGTGTTTCTTGTATCCACATTCTTAGCATAGTACTTGACAAGTACTGTTGTAATCAATTAATAAATACTTGATGTTGGCTGTTTCACCAGAGTTAGTAATTAATTAGTAAAATTATATTTTCACATTAATTAGTAAAAATATAATTATTTATATATCATATATTATATGGGTATATAGAAATACATATATATTGGTTTATGAGGTAGATGTGATTGCACCTGCTTTTTCCCAGTCATAACTACCAAGTGACAGAAGCTGCATTTGAATCCAGGTCTTCTCAACTTCAAGAAGACTGACTAGTGCCGAATAAGGGTGGTAATTGTCCTGGTTAGGTAGTTTCTGTAATGTTGTATCCAGTCCTAGGAAACACATTTTAGAAAGAAAACTCGGAAGCTAAAATTGGTTCTGAAGAGGGCCACCAGAGAGTTGAGGGGATTTCAAATAAATCTATGTGAAACTGAGGATGAGAAGGCTTAAGAGGTATAGAATAGCTAGCTGTCTTCAAATACTTGGAAGGCTGTCATGAGTAAAAAGGTTTAGACATGTTCTTTTTCCTAGAAAGCAGAGGCAGAGTTCAGCTCAGGATAAGGAAGAGCTTCCTAACACTGCATTGACCAGAAGTAGATTGAGTTACCTCTGGAAGCTTTGAATTTTCTGTCAATAAAGCTGTTAAAGTGGATGACAAATTCTGAGGATTTATAGACATTATAAACAGTTGATGAATGGGTTTGGCTAGATGACCTTCCTAAATCCGAGAGTCTCTATTTCTAAAACCTATATCCATTAGCCCCTAGTCATCCAGAGGCAGTTAGTCAACCAGCCTTTATTAAAGATGACATGCTAGGTAGGCACTGAGCTGGGCGTTGGGGATACATGGGAAAAAACTGAAATAGTTCATGCCTTCAAGGAACTTCAAGGAACTATTCTAATAGAGTGAGGGTGGGACATGCACACATATACATATACAAACATATGTATATGGAAGATGTAGGTCAGGGATGGTACTGGGAGGGAAAGGGAGAAGACCACGGAAGGCTTCTTGAAGAAGGAAATATAGAATTGAATTTGAAAGATAGATATGCAAAAGGAGAACATTCCAGGCATGAAGGACAACAGAAACAGCAGATGGAGCATTATGTGTGAGGAGTAGCAAGTAGGTCAATATAGCTAGACTATAGAGCAGGGGTTGGCAACCTTTTTGGCCGTGAGAGCCGTAAACGCCACATTTTTAAAAAATGTAATTTCGTGAGAGCCGTACAGTACTCACAGTGCGCGCTCCTGTAACAGCGCCTGAAAAAAAATTGACTTTATGTCTCCTGCAGAAAGAGCCATACGTTGCTGACCCCTGCTATAGAGTATGGAGTAATATGCAAAAACACTGACATAATAAAAGGGGCCAGGTTCAGAAGAACTTTAAATGGCAAATAAGAGTTAATGTTTGATCCAAGGGGAAATGGGGAATCACTGGAATTCCTAGAACAGACTTGTATTTTAGGAAAAACACTTTGGCAGACTAGAATAGGACAAATTTCAAGCAAGGGAACTAAGGAAGTTATTGCAATAGAAAGTGAGAGGTGATAAAGACCTGAACTAGGGTGGTGACTATGTGAGAGGTGAGAAGGCCATGTATGTGAGAGAAGTTTTGCAGATAGTCACAAGATTTGGCAATTGATTAGATATACATTCTGAATGAGAGTGAGAGCTAAAGATGCCACTGAGGTTTTCCACTTACATGAATGTAAGGATGGGTATCCTTGATTAGAAATAAGGGAATTTGGAAGAGGAAAAGGTTTGAAGGAAAAACAATGAGTTCTGTTATAGACGTGTTGAATTAGAAATGTCTACAAGACATCCAGTTTGAAATGAAAGGTATTTTGGTGATAAGAATCTAGAGATCAAGAGAAAAACTAGAGTTGAATATTTAGGGCTGGGGCCATATTATCAATCATTATAGAGATGATAAGAACCCTGGGAACTGATGAGATTATCAAGGGAGAGAGAGAGAATAAGGATAGAAGAGTTAGGAAGTCCAGTTAGAAAGTCCGCATCTATCACAGTTAGTGGGTATGACATGGATGAAGATCCATCAAGGGAATCTGATTAGCATTTGGACAGGTAGGAGAATCATGATAGAACAATTCTATGAAAACCCAGAGCCATTTTGTTTGCAAAGATGGTTAACTTTATCAAGAAGCTGTAACAGAAGGATGAGATTGAGAAAAAGCCATGGGATTTGGCAATTAAAAGATTATTGATGACTTTGGAGAGAGCAGTTTTAGTTGAATGATGTCAGAAACCAGATTGTAGAAGGTTTAAAAGAGAGTTGGGGTGGGGGGGAAGCAATGAGGCAGCTCAGTGGATTGAGAGCCAGACTCAGAGATGGGAGATCTTGGTTCAGAGCTAGCCTCAGAAAGTTTCTAACAATGTGATCCTGGACAAGTGACTTTAACCCTCATTGCCTCAACCTTACCATTCTTCTGCCTTGGAACCAATACACAGTATTGATTCTAGGATGGAAGGTAAGGGTTTTAAAAAAACAACAACAAACGATGGAATGGAGGAAGTGAGAGCAGCTAGTAAGAAAGCCAGACTTTTTCAAAGATTTTAATTGAGAAGGGGAGGAGAAATACAATATTGATAGTTAATGAGAATGGTAGAGTCTAGTGAACATTTTTTTAAACTCTTACCTTCTGCCTTATAATGAATATTATGTATTGGTTCCAAGGCAGAAGTGTGGTAAGGGCTAGGCAGTAGAGGTTAAGTCACTTGTCCAGGGTCACACAGCGAGGAAGTATCTGAGGTCAGACTTGAACCCAGGATCTCCCATCTTTAGGCCTGGCTCTCAATCCACTGAGCTACCCAGCTGCCCCCTGAACTTTTTTTTTTTTAAAGCATATTGGAGGCAGCATGTTTCTAGACAACAGGGAAGGAACTAGTAAAGAGATTGACAGACAGAGGGAGGTATTAACAGAGGGAAGGATTGACAGAGAGAGAGAGAGAGAGAGAGAGAGAGAGAGAGAGAGAGAGATATGATGATGATGATGATGATGATGATGATGATGATACTGGAGATGTTGTATTGAAGTAAGAGGATGGCAAAATATAGGAATTGGTCTTGGCAAGGGACTTGGCCATCTCTTTATCAGAGGCCAGAGTGAAGGAGGAGGTAATGTCAGGGAGATGAGGAGATAGGGAGACAAGGGCCTCTTTGGTGAAGTATGAGGTGAGGTTATTAATTAAGAGGGTGATTCTTCTGTTTTGACTTGAGAGGAAAAGAGAAAGATTGAAATAGCCGTTGTGGTGAGTGGGATAAAGAACAAATTAATGAGGATTGCCTAGCTGGAATGAGGGCTCAGATAACAAATTTGTAGTGACTTTGTCAGAAAGATTCTGGGACTCTCTCTAGCAGAAGTAGGAACGAGTAATTGAGAGTTAGGGGTGTAAGTGACAGACTCAACTGGATAGTAGACTTGAAGTGATTCACTGATGAATTGAATTTAGTGAGGAGACTGAAGCCAGTGTTGTGTTTCTTCCTTTTGTAGAGTCTCCAGTGTATGTCTTATAATAGTTGTTAATGGCTGATAGGAGGAATTAGAAGGGGAGGAAGTTATGGATGCAATATACAGTGAGATGGTTAATGTCTTTGGGTGCCTGTAATAAGACTTAGTGCCACACTAGGTCAAGCTCATGATCCATCCAATCTAGTGTGTTTCAGGCACTAAGGAACAGTTTATATAGGACAATATGAGAGCTGTCTTCCAGAATACTCTTCTCAGACATTAGTATTCTCTTCTAAACAATACCAATTTTCTTCATCAGTGAATCAAAAAATATTAAATACATCTTAATTGTAAAGTATTGTGCTAGTTACTAGGTGAAAAGGGGACAGCAGAGCAAGATGTAATACCTGCCTTTGAAAAATTTATAGTCTTGGGGAAATGAACAGTTTATGCTATGTTATTTTTATGGTCTAGACTAGCAGTTCTTAACCTGGTTTAGGTAATAGGGATTTTAACCTGGTTTAGATATGTTTTAGGGGGCCCATTTACTTGGATGGACAAAGATTTACATCATTTTTTTTATTAACATCTAAGAAATTGTTATCATTTCCTTCAATTATCAGTTGTTTTTAAAAACATCATTCTGAGAAGAGGTCTATAGGCTTCCCCAGAATGTCAGAGGTTCATGATACTGAAAAGGTTAAGAGTTCCTAGTCTAGACAGCAAATGCTATAGATGGCTAGCAGATGGACAGATTTCTATGGATTGGAATGATTAGAGAAGGCTTTATGGATATGGAGGGACTTATCTCGGCCTTGAAGAATGTATATAATTCAGGTAAGCAGATAAGAGTATTGGGAGAACAATTCATGTGAAGAGACTAGTGTCTGCAAAGTCTTTAAGCCAAAAAAGCTCCAGCCACATTTTTGCAGGAATAGCAAATGGTTCAGCTTTTCCAGACTGGGAAGTTCAGATAGAGAAGCCTGGAAAAGTAAGATTGGGGTATATTTCATAAGGCCTCAGGTGTCAGGCCCAGATGTTTGAGCTTGATCTTACTTGAGCATCAGTTTCCTCACCTGCAAAATGAGGAATATAGGCAAGATGATGTCTAAGTTTTATTCTTTTTCTAATGAGCCATAGCTTTGTATTAAGCACTGGGGAGCCATTACATTTTTTTTTTTTTTTGTGGGGAAGGGGAACTGAGTCAGTGGTTTGTTGAGAGAATAGGAATGGTGAGGATATAGAGAATCTAAGGTGAAGAGAGAAGAGCCAAAATTGAAAAACTCCCTGAATTTGGGCTTTCAAAGATCAGAGTCCAGAAGAGAAGGGGAAAGCAGAGTTGGTTGAATGGTGAGCCAAATTCCTGATCTGTTTTTCTTTCTTCTAAAGCAGGATTTTCCTTCCCTAAACCAGAGCTCATCTTATGCCTAGAAAGAGGTGAAGAACCATGGTTACCTGATTGCCTGGGATCTCCAGAAAGGAGAAGGATCCTATTCTTCCGTACTGGTGAGGAGACTGGTAGCAAAAAGGAAGAAAGGATCTTGGGGAGGGAGATTCATTTTCCAGGAGAAAAGGCTATGAGAAAAAATAAATTTCTTCCCAAGTCATATATCTTATCTATTTTTACTTTGATCACAATTATAATGTGGGGACAATATTATTCAACACCCTCTGCCTTTAAAAGTCCCTTTGCCAGAAAAACAATTTGTCTTGGGCCACGTTTTGTCCTGGGCCTGTTATATCTGTCTTAGTGCCCAATGCTTCAGTACTGAATCGGGAGGGGGTTGGGGGGGGGAGGTCAGAAAATTATCTTGCTTAGTTAACAGCTGTGTAATCTTGGGCATGTCACCTTTCTTTCTGAATTTGCCTACCTCATCTGTCAAATGAGGAAATTGGTTTCAATGAATTCTAAGATCCTTCAAGCTTTAAATCTTTGGTCTCATGGCTGCTTTATAACATAGATTTTTCTTCCTCCACAACTGGATCCCAAGTTAAACTTACTTTTCCGATTTCCCTTTTAAGATAGATGATTCAGTTGATTTGGTAAACTGGTCTAGCCATTAAACATAAGGAAGAGGAGTTTTGTGCACAGTGTCCTCAATTCTCTCCTCAAAGGAATGTTACACTTTCAATAGTGAATTCAGAATAACTCCATCTTTATCAAACTGAAAATATTTCTAATGATCTATTTCCCAGCAACATAGAAAGGAATAGGGGCCCCAAAGGCAGGTTGGTGATGGGGATATTTTAGAGTCTTAAAAGTTTGTATATGGTTACCTTATTGGCTTTTGTCTAGAGCTAGCCCAATAGTTACAATAGCTAGTGTTTTTATATTGCTTTAAGGTTTGCAAGATGCTTTACAAATATTATCTCATTTTTTCTTTACAATAATAATATCAATTATAATAACCTTGGCAGGTAGGTGCTAATATCCTCATTTTACAGATGAGGAAACTTGCCCTGTTTAACATGGGTAGTGTCTGTTGAGACATTTGAACTCAGATCTTCCCAATTCTAGATCCAACCCTCTCTCCACTGTGCTACCTAGGTGCCGTATATGGGAGACACACTTATAATGGAAGAAGCACAAGAGTTGCTACCTGAAGAGGCTGATTCAGATCCTATCTCTGAGCTAGGCATGATTGTGCTCACCTGGGATCCCATCCACTAGGGAGGTTAGAACGGGCATATCTCTTAACCTCAGGAGTTCTGAGCTTCAGGGAGCTGTGCCCTTCCGGTTTTCTCACTATTTTACATCAGTGTGGTGGGTCCTTAAATGTATGTTTAGGAGAGGGAATGGGAAACCATGCTGCCTGAGGAGGGATGAACTGGCCCAGGTCAAAAATAGATAGGTTCAATTCCCTGGGTCAATTAGTAGTATGATTAGCTTATGAGTATTTTCCTCAATTTCTCCTGGACAAGATGGGGAGAATCTTTCTCAGAAACAAAATAAAACAAATCCTAGCTTTGCCACTTACTGGCTGTGTAATATTTCTGGATTTTAGTTTCCTCATTTATAAATTAAGTAGATTGAGAGAATGGTCTCTAAGCTTTATTCCAGAGCTAGTGGTCTATGAGTCTATAAAAGTTGGTTGTTAGAGCACCTTAGGGAATGTTTGATTCTCTATGGTAAATCTTGTCTCAAGTTCAAGTTTAAATTACTCTTGATTATTAAATTTATTATTATTATTATTATTTTTTTGCTGGCTTCAGTACCAGCTGTGCTCAGGAGATAAACTGGTATGTTAGAATCTTGGGGATTGATAGGCTCATCCACTGTGTGACTCTGGGTGAGAGATAGTTTACCTTATCTATGAAATTAGAAGTGGAACTAGGTATTCCTTCTGGTCTGATAGACATCATTTCTCTCTTTTCCATTCTAGCCTTCAGTCCAGCAAAAAGTACAAGGAAATAAAAGTACATGGACTTGGAAATAAAAACCAAAACAAAACTCTCAACTCCCTATCCTTACCTTCTTCCCCCTTCCCATACATAGGTAAGGGAGGAATGAACTAGGAAAGATAGCATGATTAGAGAGAAAAGACCCATCTTTTTTAGTTTTGTGCTTTTCATTTGTTTCAGAGGAAGTACCATTCATCATCCCTTGATGGGTGGGAGAGGCGGAGAGGCTGGGTGGGGAAACTAGATAGTTTTCCAGTTACTTCTGTCAGGAATTTATTGAATGTGAATTCCCAGAATGTTAAGAATACCCATTTTTATGGACAAAGAGAAAGTAATTTCTTCCCCAGAGAGAAGAAACATTTGGGATACTTTTTTTTTTTTTTTTTGCATTACTGAACCTCTTGTATAATGTGATACATTTATCTGATTATGTCAACTCTTCCTTAAGTATATATGTAAATTATCTACTTAAAACATTATTTCATTTGACTGGGTAGCATCCTGGCACTCTTCTGCCTATCCTCAGTGTTCTTATTCTCACCAGTTCTTTGGTATTTTGGAAATGCATCCTCATTCAGTATTAGAACCATAGGATTATATGATCTTGAAGGGAACTCAGATCAGACTGAGCTAGCTAGAATTGGTAAATTAAGCAGGTCAAAATTTTCATATGATGCTCCTTTGAGGCTATGGACATAGTGGGAAGATCACAGCTGTGACAGTCTTAGTTTTGTGGCTGAACCATGTTATCTTGGGCAAATCATTTCCTCATTAGCCATTTCCCCAACTGGAAGATGGGTTGGGTCAGGCCATCTCTAAGGTTCCTTCAAGGGCCTTAGAATGACCTTTTGTTTAAGATTATATAGGTTAATTCTCATCCTATTTTTTTTCATAGTGTTTTCCTAGCTATAGAGTACTGGTAATGGAGTCAGGAAGACATGGGTTCAAATCCTGCCCTTCTGTGAGAAAGTTACAGCCTCTCTAAGCCTTAGTTTCTGCATCCATAAAATGAGAGGTTTGGACTTGGTAATCTCTGATTCCTTCTAGCTTCAAATCTCTGATCCTTTTTCAGTTTTCTAACCACTTTGTCCTGGATGGATACTGCTTTCCAATTAAGTGTAGATTCTGGTGACATAACCCAAGGCAACAGAGCAGTCAGTGAAAGAATATTTTTTAAGTGCCTAGTATGTTCCTGACACAGCTAAATACTGGGGCAACTAAGAAATGCAAAAACACAGTCAGTACCCTCAAGGAATTCACATCCTAATGGGGTTAGAACATATACTAATAGCTACCTACAAGATTTGCTGACCAGAGACTGCAGGCCTCGAATCTTTGAGCCCACTGAATCCTGATCACATGATCAGGGAGATGATTCACAAACCCTCCCCCTTCTAACTCTGGTATTTGCCTTCTCTGGCAGGTGACACAAGGACTCCTCCTGGGCTTTGGAAAGGCCTGGAAGAAGTGGGAAACTTTGAAGGACAACCTTTCAGACCTCGGATGAATGGTTCATCTTCTCCAGCAAAGCACAAGTTGCAGAGTCCTCCCAGGCTTTGGAAAGGTCTAGAAGAAGTGGGAGCCCTTGAAGAGCAACTTTCCAGAGCCCAGACTGAGAGTTCACCTTCTCCAGCAGGTGACAAGCCAGAGACTCTTCCCAGGCTTTGGAAGGGCCTGGAAGAAATGGGAGCCCTGGCAGGCCAACCTTCTAGAGCCCTGCTGGATGGAAATAAGACCTCCAGAGCTGCCCCGGCCCAGATCATCTACTGGTGCGCGTCTAACAACAAGGAGCTGATCCCCTGCTCTGTGGACTTTACCCCGCTGCCATCCCCAGGCTTCCCCAAGCCCCACAGGTGCTCCCATAGCAACAAAGACCTCATCCACCTCTCCAGCTTCTCTCGTTACCAGCGAAGCTATCAGTGCCCTCAGTGCGGCAAGCAGCTTAGCTGGAACTCTGACTTTAACCGCCACCAACGCACACACAGCGGCGAGAGGCCCTTCAGCTGCCCCCTGTGTGGGAAGCGCTTCGGCCACAGCTCTGACTTTACCCGCCATAAGCGCACACATACCGGTGAGAGGCCTTACCAGTGTTCCGAGTGCCCCAAGTGCTTCAGCCGCAACTCAGACCTGGTCACGCACCAGCGCACCCACACAGGCGAGAAGCCCTACTCGTGCGGGAACTGTGGCCGCGGCTTCAGCCGCAGCTCGTCGCTGGTGACGCACCAGCGCGTTCACACTGGAGAGAGGCCCTACCAGTGTCGAGACTGTGGCAAACGCTTCAGCCTCAGCCCCGACCTCGTCAAGCACCAGCGCATTCATACCGGTGAGAAGCCCTACAAGTGCAGCCACTGCCCCAAGTGCTTCAGCCATCGGGCCAACCTCATCACCCACCAGCGTGTCCACACGGGTGAAAAGCCCTACAAGTGCCGAGACTGTGAGAAGAGCTTCAGCCAGAGCTCGCACCTCATCATCCACCAGCGGGGCCACACTGGGGAGCGCCCCTATCGCTGCAGCGACTGCAAGAAAAGCTTCAGCAGCCGCTCCTACCTCATAACACACCGCCGCGTTCACACGGGGGAGAAGCCATATTCCTGTGGTGTGTGTGGGAAAAGCTTCAGCCAGAGGACCAACCTTCTCACACACCAGAAGCTCCATGGGATGGAGAAAGGGGGAGGGGGAGGGGCGGCTTCCAATGGGATTGCCAGGCTAGGGGGAGAGACTTAAGCTCCCCGTCCCACAAATTCAATACAACACTTATTAGTTGCCTATAAGATAATTGGGGTACAAAGATGAAAAAAGGACAGTCTCTGTCCTCAAATAGCTTATGGCTCAATAGCTGCAATAGATCCTTTTGAAAGACGTCTGGGGGTGGGGGGGAAGGCAAGAGAGTGAGATGGGAAGGACTTCCTGACATTACTATTGGGCAGGGTTTCCAGGAGCTGGTTCTTGTCCCAAATGGGCGATTGGTTATTTTCTGCTTCTTTTGCTTCATTTATTCCCTGAGGGGAATCTTTTTAGAGTTTCTCAGAGTGGTTGTAGAGGAAAGAACTCTCTCCTGGAAATCAGGAGATTCTGGGGTTCAAGGCCTAGCTCAGGCACTGGTGGTTTGGCTTTGGGTAAATCACTTCCTCTAATTGGATCTCAGATTCCACACTTATAAAATGAGAGTTTTTTTTTTTTTAAACCAGTTTATCTTTGTGGTCTCTTTTAGTCCAAATAACCTATGCCATATTCTTCTGTGAGAATAAGCAGTGGGACCTAGCAAAAGGGTCTAAGGAATTAGAATTTATGTAGTACCTACTATGTACTTAGTATTTGTTATTGCTTTACAAATGTCATCTCATTTGATCCTCACAACAACCCTGGGAGGCATATACTGTTGTTATTCTCATTTTTTAGTTGAAGAAACTGAGGCAAAAAAAGAGGTTTAAGTAATTGATCAAGGTCACACAACTAATAAGTGACTGAGGCTGGATTTGAACTCAGGCCTTTCTGACTCTAGGCCCAACACTTTCCACTGTGCCACCTGGTCACAGAAGAAACTGAGAAGTTAGAGGGAATGAATTGGTTTTCTGAAAAGTAGGTTGAGTATATGCTAGGCAGGAATGTTACAAATCTGGGGCGACTGGCCTAAGTAAAGTCACTAGTAGGAATCAGTTTCCCAAAGCAGTCTAGACAAAGGTGATACTAAGAAGCTTCCAGTGGCTAAAGTCTTTTACATTTTCACTATTGCCATCCCGCTCCCTGGGAAGTATAGGTAACCCCAGTGATTATAAAGCAGATATAGAACTGCTCGATTGCTATTTGGGGAAATCTGACTTTTAAGGGGAATAACTAAGAGAATAAAATATGGAATTAAAAGAGGTAATGTAGTATTGAGAAAGAAAAAATTTGGCACTCAACATTTTTTTTTCTTGTTACAGCTTTCTCTAACCTGAGGCTAGAGATTTTCTGTTTTTCATTCCCTTCAATTTTGCTGTTTTAGCTGGTCCTACTCCAAACTGGTCATAACTTATCTTCTAAATGAAGTGAACACCAAAGAACTGTGAGGAGTTTGGCAGCCTGGCATTATGGATGATCCTTAAACTAAGAAGAGTAATAAAAGGGATCAAGGAGGAGAAGGAGAAGGTGGTTGACTAAACCCTATTAAAACTAAAATTGATTCTACCACCAAAAGCTGTTCTGAATTCTGATTTCCTGAGAACTCTTCCAAAACACCTCTTTCCCATTCCTGCTTTGACATTCTTGGTTGATAAACATCAACAACAGTAAACTTGGGACAAATAGGATGATTCATCATCTAATTTCTTCTTTTTCCCTAGCAGCTGCATTAATATGGTTGTTTCTAAATTTCTATGATACTAGAACAGGGTAGAGATTTTATCAGGAAAGAGCAAAATGAATTGTCCCTCAGGGAGGAAAGTTTGGGTCAGATTGTGGAAAGTTAAAGCTTAGGGATTTGGGGAGTAATGGAGTTGGGCAAGATGCTTGTAGAAGGATCCCATTTTCTAATCCCTACCTGAGAAATCTGCATTTCAGAAGGTAGAAATTATAGAATATGTGTTTCCAGAAAGGTCATGTGGATATGCCAAAGGCAATTAGGTGGTCATCTTCATGTTTTGGGGCCAGTATCCCCACTGAAAGGCCTACATGTTACCATCAGGGGAGAGACATCTTTGGTTTGGGAAGAGGAATGGATCTGACCCACCTACCCTGCCCTCCACAAGGGACAATTTATCTCAATACCTATTTACTCTGTCCTAAAATTTCTATCTAGACTTGGTACCACAGAAGTTTAGGAATAACCAAATAAATACAGATACATTTTTAATTTTAGATAAATTGTGAGGATCACATTGACCTAAAGATTCTATGCTTTATTCTCAAATACTTTTATATAGACAGTATTTTTGGATTTGGGGTGGAAGGGAAATATTTTCTAATAGTCTCTTGGGCACAGATATTTCTCACTAAAATGCTATGCATTGTCATTATGCTAGTCACTTTGTCACCTAGTGGATGTAACTGGAAAATACAGCTTCTTCAGCTTCTTGCCCAGAAGGAAACATCTACTCATTTAGTTGGAGCAGCTCTGTTTGAGAAACCCCATAACAGGTCTGCTGGGTTGTATGATCCAGTCCTATGATTCAAGTCCCATTGCACCCAAAAAGATAGTGTGTCAAATGATTTGAAAGTAGGCTTCAGGTGATGGAGAAGAAAAGGCTTGCATTTTGGTACCACTATATTGATACAAGGTAGAAGCAGAAATTATGAAATTAGAGTAGTATTGAAATAACTCCTTGAGGCAGTGTGCTCTACTCCATTGAGCTTTGGAATTAGGAAGACTTGGGTTTGAAAATGACCTTATAGATTTATCAGTTTTGTGATTCTGGGAAAATTTTTACTTAATCTCTGCTCAGTTTTTTTCATCTGAAATGAGAGGCTTGTACTTGAGATTTCTAAGGGCCCTTTCCTGTTGAAAATTTTTGATTCCAAGAGACTGGGAAAAAATGTTAATTAGGCCATTTGTTTTTCATATCTTCCCATCAAAGCCTTTCTGCCCTTCACTTTCTCAGAGCCCTGCCTTTCCCTTGTTCCATTCCTCCAGGTCTGCAGTTTGAGCCCTCTGACAACCTATTTTCTACCTTAGGAAGATTTGAGTAGGTAAAGGGGTTAGTTATTGACCCTCCCAGAAGTAATTTTATTTTAATAGGGGCCTTGAGAAAGAATAACACCCTCAAGACCTTCAAATTCAACAGATATTTTTCAAGTGCCTACTATATGCAATGGCAGCCCACTAGATGCTGGGATTTTTAGACACAACCACAATAAGCTCCACTTTCAGATCTTAATTTCTCTTGGGGGAAAGGTTTAGGGGGAGGGAGAGAGAGAGACATTGGAAAATTTATTCCCAATGGAATAAGACTCTAATGGTAAAATTTCTGCTACCTGGGTAGCCATTGGGGTTGATGATTGGAGCTCACATCTCAGAATTGACTGCTTATTTATAAAATGGCCCTGCTCTCCAGCCTCTTGCCTTCATCATTGACTGTTTACAAGTAATATCTTGGGATGATGGGTGGAGGTGGGGCTTATGAACATTGTATGGGTCATAATAGATGATATTTTCTAGGCTTCTAAGAAGACTAGAGAAATTGCAGAATTCAGAATTCAAAGGACCTAGGTTCAGATAATGAATTGGATACTTATTACCTGTGGTAATAGGTGATTGATTATCTATGAGACTCAGTTTACTCATTTTTAAAGTGAGGTTGAGCAGGATGATGTCTAAGGTTCTTTTCACCTTGATATTCTGTGATCCATTCCTATGAATTGCGGGTTTCACCAGAAAGAAATGGAAAGAAAGTTGGTGGATGGAAGGAGGTGTCATCAGAGCTTGTATGGGAAAGTGGATTCTTGCCTCTCTGTATGAGTCTGTCTGTCTTGCCCCAACTTTGCCATTGTTTCCCTTTCCCTCCCCTATTTGAGATATGCTTAATTGTTGTCTTTGCTAGGACAGAATAAACATTTAAAAAAGTCTGGCCTGGAATGACTTATTTTGGGTCATAGTTATGGATTTTGGTGGCTGCCATGCTAACCAAATGACCATAGTCATATCTAATGAATGGGAGCCTCATTTACCCCTCTGGAAAGAAAAACAATTGAAGAATCCTGAGTCATAATTCTCAAGTGAGGCTCCTCTACCAGTGATTTAGCAAGGGAGAGAAGGGCAGATGGGATACAGCTCCTAAACAGAGGTTTCCAAGGAAATAGAAACTCCCATTTCACTTTGCTCTTCCATTGCTATATTTCTTTAACTTGGACAGAATGTTTTTCTAAAGTTTTGTTTTTATTTATTTATCAATTCTCTAATGTTTTATAAAGTTGATTCTACAACTCTTCAAATATGTTTAATTAAATTGCAGATCTAAACATATCACCTCTGTCTTCGAGACTACAGTGGTTCCCTATCATCTCTAGGATAAAATATATATTTGTTATTTAGTGCACTTCACAACTTGTCCTTACCTAACCTACCTTTTTCAGCCTTATGATATGTCAGTACTTCTTTTTATATAACACTCTAAAGCCTGGTCAAATTGGCCTTGTTCTTGTTTTCAACTTTCAGTATTTGTACGTTAGTATTGGCTGACCTCTGTCTCTTTGTTTCTTAGTATTCCCAGTTTCCTTTAAGACAAGTATGTTTTAATCCCTTCAGCTGCTAATATGCTCACTCCCTTACACTACATTCACTAAGACTTTTAATTTGACTCATTTTCATATTCTTATCCTGATCCCTAGGATAATCCAGAATGGATATTTGCTTTTAGTAAAATATACTTATTTCTGAGTCAAATAAGCTTAGTCTCTACCCCTTCATCAAATATTTATTTATTGAGTTGGGAAAACTACTTTCTAAATAGTAACTCACTTTGATACATTTTAAATTCCTTAATCTAGGTTTAAGTAAATTATTGAAGCAACTGAATTGCATTTAATCATTAAGTTGGCAACAAAACAAATTTACAGTCTTCAGCTATGACAAGGATTATTGTTAACCTTAAACTTTACTGATTTCTTATAATAATAATATTTAGCATTCATAAAGTACTTTTAAGGTTTACAAAGCACTTTACAAATATATTTTTATCTTCATAAAATCCCTGGGAGGTAGGTGGTATTTTTTCCCCCTTTCAAAGAAGAAGTAAAGTATTGGGAGCAGGGTCACGAAGCTGTGAGGTGTGAGGCTGGATTTGAACTTAGGTTTTCCTGACACAGTCCAATGATTTGCCCCATTACCTAGTTGCCCTATCATGCATATAACTTTATTTATGCAATACAATTCCTCGTCATTTAGTTTGTTCAGGATATCAAAGTCTCTTCAGGAGAATCCTCTTCTTAAGTTAAAAGTTACAGTAGTTCATAAGATAAAGGTTGCAGCAGTTGCATAAGGAAAGATCTTTTCATCTTTTTGACTTTTTTTTTTTAAACCCTTACCTTCCGTCTTAGAATCAATACTGTGTATTAATGGATTTGATCCTTATAGGTCAAAGTTAAAATCTCCACTGGTTCCTCCCTTCCATAGAGCCTCTAAGTATGCCATTTTTATCTGGTTCTCATAGCTTTTTTTTTTTTTTATTAATTTGGATTTTTTTAATAACAAATTTCCACGTTTCCCAAAGTTATATGATCCATATTGTCTCTGTCACTTATTCCCTCCCCTGTCCTGGAGCTGACAAGCAATTCAATCTGGGTTATATGTATTACCATGCAAAACATTTCCACATTCATTTTTTGCAAGTGACTAATCTTATAAAACCAAAACTCCAAAACATATGCCCAAGTAAACAAGTGATAAATCATATATTTTCATCTGCATTCCTACTCCAACAGTTCTTTCTCTGGAGGTAGATAGCCTTTTTTTAAAGTTCTCAAAATTGTCCTGAATTGCTATATTGCTGTTGGTAGCAAAATCTATCACATTTGATCATTCCACACTATTGCAGTTACTGTGACTAATGTTCTTCTGGTTCTGCTTATTTCACTCTCCATCAGTTCACATAGGTCTTTCCAGCTCTTTCTGAAATCATCATCTTCATCATTCCTTTTAGCACAATAGTATTTCATCACCAACAGATACCACAATTTGTTCAGCCATTCCCCAATTGAAGGGCATCCCCTCATTTTCCAAATTTTTGCCACTACAAAGAGCGTGGCTATAAATATTTTTGTGTACATATTTTTCCTTATTATCTCTTTGGGGTATAAACCCAGCAGTGACATGGCTGGATCAAAGGGCCCTTTGCACATAGTTCCAAATTACCCTCCAGAATGGTTGGATCTATAATTAAATTTAACAGGAAAAGGTAAAGATGTATGTTTCAAAGATAAACTTATAAAATCTGTAGCAGGCTAATGGAGTTAGAAAGAAGGTTTATATGTCAAACATAGCAGAAGGAGAAAAGTTCTATCAGGTCAAGTTGTAAAATGACCAACAAACATTGGGAGGAGTTATTCTTAATTTTACAACTAGCTTGGTAATAGTTATCATAATGCTGAGCCAGAAATTCTTTTGCTCGTCAATGGTTAATCATTGATGTTGTGGTTCAATCATTTTTTTGGCTTGTCCACTCTTTGTGACCTCATTTGGGATTTTCTTGCAAAGAGAATAGAATTATTTGCTATTTCCTTCTCTGGCTCATTTTGCAGATAAGGGCCTGAAACAAACAAGGCTAAATGTCTTGTCCAGGGTCCCACAGCTAGTAAGTGTGTGAGGTCAAATTTGGATTCAGGAAGATGAATCTTCCTGACTCCAGATCTGGCCCTCCTAGCTGCCTAAGCAGTTAGTCTTCTTCCTCTTCTTCTTTTTTTTTTTTTTTCCAGATTTGTACTTCCCCTTCACCCCCCCTTGAATCCCTCCCCATATCCAACATGCATTTACACTGGTTTTAACATGTGTGATCAGTCAAGACTTATTTACATATTATTGATAGTTGCATTGGTGTGGTCATTTAGTGTCTACATCCCCAACCATGTCCGCATAAACCCATGTGTTCAAGCAGTTGTTTTACTTCTGTGTTTCCACTCCTGCAGTTCTTCCTCTGAATGTGGGTAGCGTTCTTTTCCATAAATCCTTCAGAATTGTCCTGGGTCATTGCATTGCTGCCAGTACAGAAGTCCATTGCATTCGATTTTACCATAGTGTATCAGTCTCTGTGTACAATGTTCTTCTGGCTCTGCTCCTTTCACTCTGCATCAATTCCTGGAGGTCTTTCCAGTTCACATGGAATTCCTCCAGTTTAGTATTCCTTTGAGCACAATAGTATTCCATCACCAACAGATACCACAATTTGTTCATCTATTACCCAACTGAAGGGCATATCCTCATTTTCTAATTCTTTGCCACCACAAAGAACATGGCTATAAATATATTTGTACAAGTCTGTTTATTATCTCTTTGGGGGTGGAAACCCAGTAATGCTATGGCTGGATCGAAGGGCAGGCAGTCCTTTAGAGCTCTTTGGGGATAGATCCAAATTGCCATCCAGAATGGTTGGATCAGTTTACCACCAACAATGCATTAATGTCCCAATTTTGCTACATCCCATCCAACATTCATTACTCTCCCCTGCTATCATTTTAGTCAATCTGTTAGGTGTGAGGTTGTACCTCAGAGTTGTTTTGATTTGCATTTCTCTAATCATTAGAGATTTAGAACACTTTCTCATGTGCTTATTGATAGTTTTGATTTCTTTATCTGAAAATTGCCTATTCATGTCCCTTGCCCATTTATCAATTGGGGAATGGCTTGATTTTTTTATACAATTGATTTAGCTCCTTGTATATTTGAGTAATTAGACCTCTGTCAGAATTTTTTGTTATAAAGATTTTTCCCCAGTTTGTTGTTTCCCCTCTGATTTTGGTTGCATTGTTTTTGTTTGTACAAAACCTTTTTAATTTAATATAATCAAAATTATTTATTTTACATTTTGTAATTTTTTCTAACTCTTGCTTGGTTTTAAAACCTTTCCTTTCCCAGAGATCTGACAAGTATACTATTCTGTGTTTGCCTAATTTACTTATAGTTTCCTTCTTTATATTCAAGTCATTCACCCATTCTGAATTTATTTTGGTATAGGGTGTGATATTGATCTAAATCTAGTCTCTCCCATATTGCTTTCCAATTTTCCCAGCAGTTTTTGTCAAATAGTGGATTTTTGTCCCAAAAGTTGGCCTCTTTGGGTTTATCATACACTGTCTTGCTGATGTCACTTACCCCAAGTCTATTACACTGATCCTCCCTTCTGTCTTTTAGCCAGTAACATATTGTTTTGATGACCACTTTAATATCTGGTACGGCTAGGCCACCTTCCTTCATTTTTTTTTTCTTTCATTATTTCCCTTGATATTCTTGATCTTTTGTTCTTCCAAATGAACTTTGTTATAGTTTTTTCTAATTCTGTAAAAAAGTTTCTTGGTAGTTTGATAGATATGGCACTAAATAAGTAAATTAATTTGGGTAGAATGGTCATTTTTATTATGTTAGCTTGTCCTACCCATGAGCAATCAATATTTTTCTAATTGTTTAGATCTAGTTAAGTATTTTATATTGTCTCTAGGATGATTTTAAATGGTGTTTCTCTTTCTAACTCTTGCTGCTGTGATGTGTTGGAAATATATAGAAATGCTGATGATTTATGTGTGTTTATTTTGTATACTGCAATTTTGCTAATGTTGTTGATTATTTCTACTAGCTTTTTAGTTGATTCTCTAGGTTTTTTAAGTAGACCATCATTCATCTGCAAAGAGTGATAGCTTAGTCTCCTCATTGCCCATTTTAATACCTTCAATTTCTTTTTTTTTTCTCTAATTGCTACTGCTAGTATTCCTAGTACAATGTTAAATAATAGAGGTGGTAATGAGCATCTTTGTTTCATGCCTGATCTTATTGGGAAAGCTTCTAATTTATCCCCATTGCATATGATGCTTGTTGATTGTTTTAGATATATACTGTTTATTAATTTTAAGAAAGGTCCTTCTATTCCTATGCTTTCTAGTGTTTTCAATAGGAATAGGTGTTGTATTTTGTCAAAGGATTTTTCAGTATCTTTTGAGATAATCATGTGATTTTTGTTCCTTAGCTTGTTGATATGGCCATGTGATTATGGTCATTATATGATATATGGATGGTTTTCCTAATATTGAGCCATCCTTGCATTCCTGGTATAAATCCCAACTGATCATGATGGATAACCCTCATGATCACTTCCTGGAGTCTTTTTTTTTCTTTCTAGTATTCTATTTAAGATTTTTGCATCTATGTTCATTAGGGAGATTGGTCTGTAGTTTTCTTTCTCTGTTTTTGGTCTGCCTGGCTTTGGAATCAGTACCATATTAGTGTCATAAAAGGAATTTGGTAGGACTCCTTCTTTGCTTATTATGTGAAATAATTTGTATAGTATTGGGATTATTTCTTCTTTGAATGTTTGATAGAATTCACTTGTGAATCCATCAGGCCCTGGAGATTTTTTCTTAGGGAGTTCTTTGATGGCTTGTTCATTTTCTTTTTTTGATATTGGATTATTTAAGTATTCTATTTCTTCTGCCATTAATCTAGGCAATTTATATTTTTGTAAATATTCATCCATCTCACCTAGATTGCTATATTTATTGCCATATAATTGGGCAAAATAGTTTTTAATGATTGCCTTAATTTCCTCTTCATTAGAGGTGAGGTCTCCCTTTTCATCTTTGATACTATTAATTTGGTTTTCTTCTTTCCTTTTTTTATTAGATGTACCAGTACTTGTCTATTTTATCTGTTTTTTTCAACATACCAACTTCTAGTCTTATTTATTAATTCAATAGTTCTTTTACTCTTGATTTTACTAATATCTCCTTTGATTTTTAGTATTTCTAATTTAGTTTTCATCTGGGAATTTTTAATTTGTTCACTTTCTAGTTTTTTAAGTTGCATGCCCAATTCATTAACCTCTGCCCTCTCTAATTTGTTAATATATGCACTCAATGATACAACTTTTCCCCTTAGAACTGCTTTGGAGGGGGCAGCTGGGTAGCTCAGTGGATTGAGAGTCAGGCCTAGAGACGGGAGGTCCTAGGTTCAAATCCGGCCTCAGACACTTCCCAGCTGTTTGACCCTGGGCAAGTCACTTGACCCCCATTGCCCACCTTTATCACTCTTCCACCTAGGAGCCAATACACAGAAGTTAAGAGTTAAAAAAAAGAACTGCTTTGGCTGCATCCCATAGGTTTTGGTAAGAAGTCTCTTCATTGTCATTATCTTTAATGAAATTATTAATTGTTTCTATGATTTGTTCTTTAACTAACTTATTTTGGAGAATCATATTATTTAATTTCCAATTAGTTTTTGGTTTGCTCATCCATGTATCCTTGCTAATAACTATTTTTATTGCATTATGATGTGATAAGGTTGTATTTATTATTTCTGCTTTTTTGCATTTGTTTGCATGTTTCTATACCTTAGTACATGGTCAATCTTTGTGAATGTTCCATGTGCTGCTGAAAAGAAGGTATATTTCTTTTTTTTTTTTTTTTTAAATTTTAAACCCTTAAATTCTGTGTGTATTGACTTATAGGTGGAAGATTGGTAAGGGTAGGCAGTGGGGGTCAAGTGACTTGCCCAGGGTCACATAGCTGGGAAGTGTCTGAGGCCGGATTTGAACCTAGGACCTCCCGTCTCTAGGCCTGGCTCTCAATCCACTGAGCTACCCAGCTGCCCCCAGTGTATTCCTTTTTGACCCTATTCATTTTTCTCCATATATCTATTAAGTCTAATTTTTCTAGAATTTCATTCACCTCTCTTATCTCTTTCTTATTTATTTTTTTGGTTTGATTAATCTAGATCTGTTAGGGGAAGGTTGAGGTCACCCACTAGTATGGTTTTGCTATCTATTTTGTCCTTGAGCTCCACTAGCTTTTCCTTTAGAAATTTGGATGCTATACCATTTGGTGCATACATGTTGAGTACTGATATTTCTTCATTGTTTATACTGCCTTTTATTAGGATGTAATTACCTTCCCTATCTCTTTTAACCAGATCTATTTTTACTTTGACTCTGTCAGAAATCATGATTGCAACTCCTGCCTTCTTTTTCTCAGTTGAAGCCCAAAAGATTTTGCTCCAGCCTTTCATTTTTACTCTATGTATGTCTGCCTGTCTCATGTGTGTTTTTGAAGACAACATATGGTAGGATTTTGGTTTCTAATCCACTCTGCTATTTGCTTCTGTTTTATGGGTGAGTTCATCCCATTCACATTCAGAGTTATAATTATCAACTGTGTATTCCCAGACATCTTGACTCTCTTTCCTTGTCCTGCCCTTTCTTCTTTCACTATTTCCTTCTATACTCGTGTTTTGTTTTTAGTCTATTCCCCTGATCCCCTCCCTTATATTTCACTTTCTCCCCTCTCCCTTTTTTATTCCACTCTTATTCTTTTTTAGGTTCTTATTAAGTAACCCCCTCCCCCCCTGCTGCCCTCTCCCTCCCTAGTGTTGCTTCCCTCTTTTTAAGACTTTATTTTCTTGTTTTAGTTCATGTATTTACTTTTTCAAATTGTCTTCACCCTCTCTTGATTGCTTTTTTGAGTTCCTGAAGTTAATTCAATTTTGAGATCTTCCAAAGCCTGTGTCCAATTCACTGGAGCTTCCTGATCTTCTTCTATTTCATTTGATGTGGTTTTTTTTTTTACTTTCTAGAAAGTAATTTCAATTGTAATTTCTTATCTCTTTTCCTGTTGCTTACTCATATTTTTTTTCCTTCTCTGTTCTGCTAGTTTAATTAGATGGATTTAATGAGCTTTGATGAAAGATCTTCCTCCAACTGACAATGGAGGTTTGTAGTTATGTTCTCTGCAGTCTATGAGGGAGTGGTGTTGGAGTTTCCCTGAACTCTGATGACTTCTTGTCTGTCCAATTGATAGGATTAAGCCTGGACTGGATTAGTTTGTATTGCTTAATGTGCTCTGAGTCTAAAACCTCCAGAGAGGAAAAAAAAGTGGGGGAGACAAGATAGAGTGTTTTTGATGAGCTGTTCAGCAGTAGACCTGTTTTTTTTCCCTCTCAAAGTGCTCTGTTCTCTATCTCAGTGTTATAAAGCAAGTAGGTTTGAAGTTTTGCTCCATTTAAGCCACCATCTTCCTAGAATTTTTGCTGTATTTCTCTGGCTTTCTCTTCTAGTCACCTCCCTGGTGCCTGTGTTCAACTCCCTGGGTCTGGCACCAGCAAGGCCCTCTCTCTGGGCCTGCCCAGAGATTTTAGGGGCTGCTGGAGACTCTGCACAGCCCATGGGGGAGGGGTCCTGGGATTCCCCTTCTATTCTCTCAGACCCAACAGTTCAAGAATTCAAGCCTTTTTTTGGTGTACCTCTTGAGCTGTCCAGCAGTAGGATCCCCCTGCTCTGTTCTGTTGTTAGATTTGGTCCTCTTTCTTCTTGAAACGCTTTGTTTTCTAACTTGGTGTGGAAAGGGTGTGGAGGTTTTAAGATTTGCTCCATCTAAGCTGCCATCTTCCTCTTATAAGAAATTTTGAAGGGGATGATTTCAGAAAAAAAATCTTAGATTTGTATGAACTATTATAGAGTGTGGTAAGCAGAACCAGAAGTGTAATTCATATAATAATAACAGTATTGTGAAGACAAACAACTTTGAAAATCTTAGGAGGTCTGATCAATTGTGACCCACCACAATTCTGGGAGATTCATTATGAAACATGCTACAAACCTTTTGATAAAGAAGGTGATGTGCTGATGAGACATACTTTTTTAATATGAGCAATGAAGAAATTTGTTTTGTTTGACTATACATAGTTATGGCAGAACTTTTCTCCATTTATTTTTTTAATGGGTGAGAAGACTTGGAAATTGAGGGGGAGAGAAAGCAAATTTTTGTTGGTTGAATAAAAAATTAATTTAAAAAAGCAAGGGGCAGCTGGGTAGCTCAGTGGAGTGAGAGTCAGGCCTAGAGACAGGAGGTCCTAGGTTCAAACCCGGCCTCAGCCACTTCCCAGCTGTGGGACCCTGGGCAAGTCACTTGACCCCCATTGCCCACCCTTACCAATCTTCCACCTATGAGACAATACACCGAAGTACAAGGGTTAAAAAACAAAACAAAAAAACAAAAAACAAAAAACAAACAAACAGACAAAAAAAAAGCAAATGAGAGAGTTGTCTGCCTGATGGTGATGTAGATCATGAAATAACTTGATAAGCTTATACTTTATAGGACTTGAGTAAATGCTTGATTAAAGGACTGGTATAGTAGGATATACACAAAAGTGTCATACTCCTGTAGTAATATTGTTAGAAGTGCTAAATCTCTGATTGGAATGAGGCTAGTGATTAATTCTAAGGATAAAAAAGAACTTTAAAAAGCTTCATTGGAGTAAAAGAAGCTAAAAGAAGGGATGGGACTACTATGTGAAGTAGATGAAATGATAAATGGTGGAGAAGAGGTAGAACTACTCAGCTGTTTTTTTCTGTTTACTTTTAAAATACTTTCTATTTAATTTCTATTCAATCTTAGTAACTTTCAGGAAACATGAATATTTCAATATAATCAAAAAGAGAAAAAAAGGATTGCATTTGGAACAGAACTTCCATTATAGTTTTTAAGTAAAAATATGAAATTTAAATGTAATAACAAAATTTACCTTTTTGTTTTTGTTCCCTTGTAAACTTTTTGCTCTTTGTACTTAAATTTTTTTATGTCATTTTCTCTAAAAAAATTTTTTTGGGTATGTATTACTACACATGAATTCCCTCCCCCCAGAAAAGGAAATCCTCTCTTATAACAGTCCAGCAAAAAATAATTTAACAGATTGGCCTTGTCTGAAAATATATGTCTTATTTTGTACCTCTAGTCCATTATATTCCTGCTAAGAAGTAACTAGCATATTCAGTTTTCTGAAATTATGACAGATCAGAATTCTGTAGTCTTTCAAAGTTATTTTCCTTTGCTCTCCTCATTCTGCTTATTTCACTCTGTATCATTTTGTACCAGAAAGGACAGAACAAAAATGCTTAATAGGAAACTAAATATGAGGAGAATGAGAAGACCATAAGAGATTGTCATGGTGAGTTCAACTTGATTAGGACCAGACAAACAATATTCAGTGGTGGTGGAAGAATTGGCAAACTCATTTGTTGGAGAGAGCAACAGAGACAGAGAGAAGAGAGCAGGAGAGAACAGAGAGAGAGAGAGAAGAGAGCAGGAGAGAACAGAGAGAGAGAGAGAGATAGACAAAGACAGAGACAGAGAGATGGTAAGAGAAACAGAGACCATGAGAGAGACAGAGAAAAATGAGACAGAGAGACAAAGACAGAGAGACAGAGACACAGAGCGAGACAGACCCAGAGAGACACAATGAGAGAGGGAGACAGAGACAAAGATAGAAAGAGAAAGAGAGACAGAGAATGTGGTGGGTCTCTGGATTGGAGAAGGGGATCTATAATCCATTTATAACAAGGAATTCTCTCATCAAGGAATAGTTTCATATAAGGGATAAAGGGGAGATTTCAGATTGCAAGCCTTCATGGAGAGAGAGAAACCAGGGCACTACAATAATACTGATGGGGGAGGAAGTTGTGTGGGTCAGTTTGGGGAGGAATTTGTGTGGAATCCTGTTGCCAACACGAAAAAGGAAACCCTATCTGTTATATGCCCTTAACACTATGTGTGCTTCTCCTGTTTTGATTAATGTATAATTTAGACTCTAGGCTTACTCTCTGGAACCTACACTAGAAATTTAGGTCTACAGATCATGGCTATTTCTCTCCCTCTCCCTCCCCCCCTGAATTTTAGGAATGACCTTGGGAGTGTCTTTCTAATGCTATTTTTCACAAGCCCCCATCTGGCATATTTCTCCCAAATCAACCAGTTACTGATATTTTCTATGTCATCTAACCAACTTACCAATTGACTTTTCCTCAATATCAAGTAACCACCTGCCATTAATTAACTTTTTTTTTTAAACCCTTAACTTCTGTGTATTGACTTATAGGTGGAAGAGTGGTAAGGGTAGGTAATGGGAGTCAAGTGACTTGCCCAGGGTCACACAGCTGGGAAGTGTCTGAGGCCGGATTTGAACCTAGGACCTCCTGTCTCTAGGCCTGGCTCTCAATCCACTGAGCTACCCAGTTGCCCCCATTAATTAACTTTTACAAAGGGATATTTATGGAGAAAATATATCAAAGTTTGAAATATGAAACCATCTTTTTACCACCTTGGTCCCTGGGAACTAATCCAAATGACTGCCACTAAATATCTCTCATACCAAGTTCGTTTCTGGGTATGGCATAGCTGATGGAAAAATTACTTCTTTGATTATAGAATATGGTACCTGGGCTGTTGGGGTGATTCATTAAAGACCTGGATTGGTCCATACATTTACCAGAAGACTCTGTTGGGTACTCTAGTTGCTGGGCCTTTGGTGATTCTCTGGAACTTCAAAACTCACAAAGTCATGACCTTGTCTGTTCTATCTCTGATATCCATTCATCTAAGATCAGGAAAAAAGAAAGTAATAGAGATAGGAGAATAAAAGGTACTATTTTTCCACATCTATATGACAACCTAGGTAGGGAGAAAAGGCACGAAGGCAGTCAGCCAATGGAAGCACCTGCTTGTTTCTACCTGGAGGTTTCCAATATTTCTTTCTTCTCACTTGAAAGCAGCCAGGGAGAAAGAGATCTTTTGTATGTTTGCATCTTTTGTAGGTACAGTTAGTTGTAGGGAAGCTAGATGGTGCAGTGGATAGATCACTGGGTCTGGAGTCAGAAAGACCTGAGTTAAAATCTGATCGCAGACACTTACTAGCTGTGTGACCCTGGACAAGTCACTTAATCCTGTTTGCCTCAGCTTCCTCATCTGTAAAAGGAGCTAGAGAAGGAACTGGGATAATACTGCAGTATTTTTGCCAAGAAAATGCCAAATGAGGTCATAAAGAGTCAGACATGTCTGAAAAGACTAAACAACAACACATCCTTTGTATGTAGAGTCAATTTTAGCCTTTCGGCCACTTAAAAAGTCAGGATGCAGCAGGCTGACAGTCAACAGCCATTGTATACTTGCCCATGTCCCAGCCTCCCAATTAGGCATGATAATGTATTTCTGGAAAGTCTTACCAAGCCTTTATATAGCCTTAAATGGACTTGTGGGGGACTGGGGATCAAGGGTTAAATCCCCCCAAATGCTTTCCCTTCTTCTCCTGACATTTATGTATAAGGTCAGAAAGAGGATGCATCTGCAGAGTAGGAACATAACCTTGAGGATAATGATGTGAAGGCAGAGAATAATTCACTCCCTGGCTCCAGATGCCAGGCTCTAGTCAAAATTATTTTTGTTGACTGATTCCCATAATGAGCTAACCTGGTAGAAGAGATAAAATAGGGACTGCTTCTGGCTCAGGTAGCAAGCAGAAGCCTGAGGAGCAGGAGCTTGAAGCCTTTTGGAGGAGAGCATGATGGAATAAAGAATATCAGAAGCCTGATGGTGCTAAGTGCTGTATTTTTAACCCTTTCATGTTACACTGTTCCTGTCCTTGAACAGAACTCCTAGTGATGCTCTGCCCACATAATATGGTAATAAATCCCAATATGGATTCATTGGGCAATCCTCCCACCTCATTAATTACACTAATTTTTGTTATTATTTAGAGGCTAAATTCTGTTTTTTAAATGCTGAAGAAGTATAAGGACTGCTACTTCTCTCTAAAATTTGACTCTGGGGGCAAAATTCCATTTGCCATATGTATATGGGTGTTCTTTACTCTGCTTCAAACTATAGACTCATGAGCTTGACTTTGATTCCTGGCAAAATTCTAAAATGTGTTATTAAAGGAATGACAAACATTTGAGAAATAGAAATAGTCATCACTAAAAGCTGGCATGATTTTGTCAAGAGTAGGTAATTGTAGACTAACCTATTTCCTTTTATTGATAAGGTAACTAGCTTGGCCTATCAGTGGGATTCTATGCAGGTCATTTACATTGATTTTAGCAAAGCATTCTGCTGTCTTTGTGGATAAAATGGAGACATTTGACTAGATGATAATGTAGTTCAGTGGTTTTGGAAGTAGTTGGATTATTGGATCCAAAGATTATTGTGTCAGTGTTAAATTGGAGAGAAGTTTTAAATTGGAGGGCCCCAGGGATTTGTCCTTGGCCCCATGCTATTCAACATTTCCCCCCCTAGGTTCTTTAATAAGGGCAAAGAAGACATGCTCATCTCATCTATAGAAGACATAAAGATTAGAGGAAGAAGTAGAATGTTAGATTACAGAACAGTGACCAAAAAAGATTGTTGGTTAGACAGAAAGTTTTTGGAGAAAATATGGAGCTTTGTGAACTCTAAGTTCAGTAGTGTTCACATCAATAGTGTGACCTAAGCAACTAGTTGGCATAACAGAGTACTCAGATTCGAGTCAAGAAGACCTGACAATGTTTGAACACTACTATTTTATGTTATCTAATTGCCACTGTGCTTTCACTGAAGCAAGGGGGTCCTTTTACCCCTTATTAATTTGCTATTCCCTAACCTTTTCTCTCTTCAAGTCTCCCATAACACCCATTCTATAGAATTCTCTCAGCTGAGGACCTTACCTTATACTTTACTGAGGAAAGAGGCCATTCATTCTGTTGTCCCTCTTGTCCCTTTTCTAGAGTTCATAATCTCTTATGAAAAAAACCCCAAAACCTTATTTTCCAATTAAAATGTTCTTTCTTTTCTTCTCCTCCTCTCCCCTCATTGAGAAAGCAAGAAAAACAAATGCACCGTAATAAACATGTATAGTCAAGCAAAACAAGCACTTACTTTGGCCATGTCTTCCCTCTTCCCCTAAATCTCAATTTGTATCTGAGATCATAATTTCTTGATATTATTTCCATTTTTTCTTCTTTAGTCTTGATTGTAAAATGACTTTTCTCCTTGCAAAGGTCACATAAATTTGGTCTCATTCCTCCCATTTTCTACAGCACCTTTCCTCTACAATAATTTCTTTGATTTCTTCTTTTCAATTTCTCCAAATCTACTGGAATACTGTCTTACTGTCTACAAATATGCCTGTCTTCTTCATTCTTAAAAAAACATTTTTGTGTATCCCTCCCTATCATCTCCTCTAGCTATCATTCTCAATAGGTTCTTATCCACACTGCTAGAACCTTCTGTTTACATCCATTATTGCCTCCCTTCCTTCTTGTAACTCATTTTCAACTCTTCATAATCTAGTTTCCAACCTTATTATTCATCTAGAACTGCTCCTACAATATTGCCAGTGGACTTTTTATAGCCACACTTGATTGATGGCCTTTTCTCAAAACTCATCTTTCCTGACTTTTCTATAGTAGTACAATCAATTAATCAATTTAACCAATCAATTAATCAGTAAATATTTATTAAGCACCCACTTTATGCAAGGCATTGTGTTAAGTGTTGGGGATACAAAAGAGGCAAAAGATAGCCCCTGTCCTCAAGGTCCTTACAATTCAATGTGTGTTGTTGACCATTCTTCCTGATAAACTCTTTTGTGTAGAACTTTGTAACATTGTTCCTTTTATCTACCTAATCACTTCTCAGTCTCCTATGCTAGGTCATCATCCATATAATGCTTCCTAACTGTGAGTGTACCCCAAAGCTTGATCCATACCTTTTTGCATTCTCTTTCTCTACTTTCTCATTTGGCGACTGTTAATGGTTTATTTATCATGGCTATTCAATGGTTCCAAGATTTCTTTCTTTTTATCTATCTATCTATCTATCTATCTATCTATCTATCTATCTATCTATCTATCTATCTATCTATCTATCTATCTTCTTATTGCCNTCTATCTATCTATCTATCTATCTATCTATCTATCTATCTATCTATCTTCTTATTGCCTTAGTTTCTCTATTGAACTTTAGTCCTGAATCACAACTGCACAATAGGCATTTTGAACTGGATTTCAGCATAACCCAAACAGAAATTATCATCTTTTCCTCCAAAATCATCTCTATTTTGAACTTTCCTATTGCAATCTCGGGCATTATCATCTTTCCAATCAACCAAGTTTGCAATCTCAGTGTCATCCTTGACTATTTTCTCTTATGCCATGTATATAATTAGTTGCCTAATCTTGCTATTTCTACTTCCACAATGTTATTTTTGTACCTGTTTTTCTGTAGCTCACGACTATCTTGGGGATTATTGGCAAATGTAGTGAAAATGCAAAAGTAATTTCTTTCTCATCCCCCAACACTCTTCAGCCATTGGGCTTCTCTGTCTTCCACTACAGCACCTTACAGAATCTTGAGATTTCCCCATTCTATGCTTTATTTTCTTAGGGTCTTTTGTTGGTCAGTTTTTTTTGGTCAGAAAAATAAATGCAAAAATAAGGCATCTCAAGAAGTTATGGGATTTTTGCTGGTTTCAAGGAAGAGAGAGGACATTCCCCCATCAGCTCTTGGGTCTTTCAGCTTTCTACATTTTGCACTAAGACTCAAGGTCTTTGGCTTATCAGAGGTAGTGTTAATTCCCCAGGGCAAAGTGAATATTTTAGATTTCTCTTTTCTTATAGTTACAAATATTGAAATTGGGAGTCCTTAAGTTGTCTGAGTGGTCTGAGTGTGTACTTATGCATGATGAATCGCTTTGACCTATGAACTCCTCAGAATAATCTTTTTAAATGCCTAAAATAGAATATACAGGATTTCTAAGGAAACCAATTGTGTTGAAATATAATTATCAGTTAGAAAGATACATGGATCTCACTTTAAGAACCCCCGAAAGAAGAGATGTTTTGATGTGTTGGGACCACTGTTTTTGAAGTCTGGGTTACATCACTTACTAGTTATTGGAAATTGGACAAGTCTCACTTGACGTCTCACTTCCATCATATGTAAAATGGGGATAATATCAGCTTGTTATGTTTACCTGGGTTGTGCTAAGGAAAGCCCTCTGTAAATTTTAAAGCTTTATGTAAATGTCAGTTATAACTATTGTGGGATCTAGGGTCTGTGCTATTCTCTCTGCTAACACAACCTCTCAATTCATTTAAAATAAACACCCCCTCACAACAGTGTGGTATCAGTTTATAAGAACTGGTATTTAGAGACACGTGCATTTTTCAGTAGCCAGTGTTAAAGCCCATCAACTTCTCTGTTTATTCACCTTGCCTCAGTCTGAGGCATCTTCCAGAGCAGAGCAAATGTCTTCCTTCTCAAACTCGGGAATTCCCAAGGTCAAGGGACTGTTTCCACAGGGGCAGATTAGGTGTTCTGGTATTGGTGATGGTTTCCTGGTAGGAACTTTTTCTTCTGGATTTTCTTGCTCTACAGGCCTCCATTTTGTTGGCTGGCTGATGATCACTGCTGCCCTAGATCGCTTTGGAACTNTTCACGGTTAGCGTTTCAGTGATCCTTAAGAGTTTAAGGGAATAATTTCTCCACAACAGTAGGAAGTGAAAGTATTTTAATAGCTATTTTACAGATGAAGAACTGAAGTTAAGAGATGAGGAGTAGCCTGCCTCAAGTTGCACTGTTAGTAAGGGCTGGAAGGCAGGTCTCTTGAATCGAATACCAGCTTGGTTTTCAGTTTGCCAGGATATTTGTCCTAGATGTTTTCCTTCCCTCCGTACGATTTGCATTTTAAAAGGGACTCCTGGAAGAACTTACAGAAAAACAGAGCAGGAGGCACTTGGATAAAGACGTGTATTTTTAATGGAAGTATTTCAAAGGTTAATGGTTACATATATGTATATATGTATGTATATATGCATGTATATTAGCAATGGAGGTCAGGCAGGTGAAAGTCAGATTTGCGTTGGCAAAACTAGGGACAGTTGCTAGGGAGGTGGTGAAGAAAGTAATAAAAAAAGGCTAGTGATTATTAGCATTAATAAAACCAAATATCTATTGCTGAGGGGAAACTGTAATAAATTATTCATTACAGAAAACTAATTCTAAATATGCTATGATTTCATAGTGCAAAAATTAGGATCTGTAACTCACTTCTCATTTAATGCATATTATTCCTGACCTATAAAAGATACTTTTAATAAAAAAAAAAGTCCCTTACTTTCTGAGTTAGTCACATCTGGAAGACAGAAGGGCAAGGGCTAGATAGTTAAGTGACTTGATCAGGGTCATATAGCCAAGAAGTGTTTGAGGCTAGATTTGAACCCAAGTCCTCTCATCTCTAGGTCTGGTCCTTTATCCACCTTTTATTAAGGACTTTCATCCATGATATTAAACTGCATCATTATACTATTCTTCTGAGGGTGGGTGGATAATGCCATATAATCCTCAATTCCCTGATGAGGAAGTGGAGTCATAAGAGTGCATATATGGTCAATATCTAATAGCCCTGGAAGATCCAAGAAAAGCATTTAGGTCCTTTGACTTATAGTATACTGACTTTTTCCATTATGTTACAGGCCTAGAAATATCACCATTAAATCCTGCCTTCCTTTATCTTTACAACACCTAATTCTCTTGGTATTCCAGGAACATTGATCTTTCTTAGTTTTAATTTTCCATCATTCATTTTGAAGGGTTTTCAAATGAAAAAGATCTTATATAGGTTTTTGCAACACCAGAGGGCAGAACTAAGAGTAATGGGTGAAATTGTCTGAGAGGATTCTTTTGGCTTCCCAGAAGGAAACATTTCCTAATAGTTAGAGCTGTCCTAAAGTGGAAGGCACTGCCTCTTGAGGTATTAAGCAGAGGCTGGATGAGGATGTTATAGAGTGAATTCCATTTCAAGAATGGATAGTTATAGATAATCATCCTGGGGTTCAACTTTGGGATTTTTTGATTCTATAAGGAGAAGGATAAAATTCCTTAATCACCCTGTGTGAGTTGGAACACTAAAGGGAATAAATGGATGCAGTTTCTATCATCTCTCCTCTAGAAAGCTTTCCTTCACTGTTCTGTTCTATGTTTCCTCATCTATACTTGAACTGTTTTCATTTATATTTGTTGACATGTTTCCTTGTAATAATTTTTTTATCTTCTGTTTGTGTTTTGTCTCCCATTGTGTGTTTTATAAGTAAGAGGCAGTGTGGTATAGACAGCTGGACTTAAAAAGTAAAAAAGGCTTGGATTATATTGTTGCTTCTGAGCTTGGACAATTCACTTAATCACTCAGTTCTCTAGAAAACTCAGTGACCATAAATTATGGATTGGATGTTGATCTACATAGGTGGAGGAAGTTTCCACACCAAAAATTCCCTGCAATGATGAAATTACAAGCCTGAACAATGAATTATAAGCAATTTAAGGGCAAGGATTGTATCTTCTTTTTCTTTGGCATCTTTCCATAGGGGAGACTATATAGGCAGAGATGGTGTTTTTTTGTTTTTGGACTCTTATTGAGGTGGGAGATTGAACCATGCCCTTCTTTTCCCATTCACCCTCCCCTGTTCTTTATGCCTTACTATCTATGTTGTAGGCAAGGGATATCTTCCTTCCATCACCTGTCACTTTGTCATTACATGATCTAGGAATGTATTTCTTCTTCATGTTATGAAAATATCTTTTACAAGGCAAAGGACTTGGTACAACTTTTTTCTCTTTTGTACTTTATTTCCACCCAGTCTATTCTTCTTCTCCTTTCTTTTAAATTTCTTTTCTGTTTAACCTTCACCCTCTATTTTTCCTTTACCTTTTATTCTATCTCCTTTTTCATTTTTCCTTTTGTTTTTTGTACTTTTCTTCCTCTTTTCTGATTACTCTCCAACTCTATGGGCCTTGACTTTTCTACTTCTTGTGAGTTAAATTTCAGACCACCAGAGAAGGAAGAGACCATGAAAAAATCATCATATTCAGCTCTTTGCCTCTACTTCAGGTCAGCAGATAAACCATCCAGGACCTCCTATATTTGTAGGTGCCTACAGAAAGAGAGACAGAAAATTCCTTCAAGCATTTGACTATCTCTCTGGTCTCATCTCAGGTGTGATAAAGCAGATGCATATTAATAAATAATGGAAAACCACAAAAATATAAAAAAATAACTGCACACAACAACATTCTAACACGAATAACAAAATCATACAAACCCACATAACATACACAATTATACACACTATCATTTAAAACAGCACAATTGCATGGACACACATTAACATGCATTCTCAATTACACATGAACTTAAACTCATATTGTTACCTACATACATGCATGTATAAACATACTAAAATGATATATACATATGCAGAAATATAAACACACATGTCAATATCTCTTTTTTCAGATCAAAGGAATCTTTGATTCCTTTAGAACTCTTCAGGGTACTTCTAGTATAGCTCTGAAGAGATGGTATCTGTTCTGACTTTGGACTTCAAGAAACAACCAGGTGAAAGGAGATAGTATATGCATCAACTCAAATTGGAAATTGGCTCCTTCATAAAGAAGAAATCATGTAAAAATGGAACATGTAGTCATGGTACCTTCTTAAGTTCCTTGGAGTCTTCAGCCTCTAGACATCTTCGTCACCTTAATGAGGAGAATTCCCCATGTAGGCAATTAACCTGCTTTAGTTGGGACTACTGTGAGATAGTTAAAAAATTTGGGCCTGAAGGTCAAGAGAACTCAGGAGGGATAATTAAAGAGTATGGGCTGTAGGGATTTTAAAATGATGTTTAGGTATTCTTCAATTGAATCTATGATTCAGCTATTCTAGCACCTTTTCATAATTTTTGGACTTTTAAATAAAAATATTTAGTAGGAATTGACAGACATTCAAATAATAAACAAAATTAAAAAATCATTCATAAATCCACAAACTCCAAGTTATCTAAAATTTGTTAAAAATGTGTATTTTTACATTGTTACAAAGAATAAAATTTAATATTTTCTTGCATGTCTCCTTATAATATCCTTTGTTCTGTCCATTTTCTTGGGGGATTGTTGTTATATTATTTTTATATAGTTGAAACCTGTGTAATTGCTATCTAACTAATTCTACTTTTCTACTTTGAATCACTACATAAATATTCCCAGATTTTTCTGTAGTCATTATTTTTTCATTTTTTTTTTTACATTGACCATTTTCATTTATTTCCTATTCTTTATATAGGGGTATAAAGGGTGTTTAGGGAGGACTAGTATTTCTGGTGGGGGAACTTGTTGAGCCCTTTTTAGGACTGCTTATCCACTTTTGGTGTCTACTTTTCATCCAATTTTCATCTTTGTATCCAAGGCCCAGAGGCCATATCCAGATAAAACTATCTTGGCAAATGGTCTAAACCAGGTTGAGGGTAACTGATAGGCCTCAAACTGGTCTGTGAGTTAGGTAGATTTCTACAATAAACTGATGTCAGTAAGAAATGTATGTGTTCCAAATGCCCTGGCATTCAGATTCATAAAGGAAACATTATCTGAGTTACAAAAAGATATAGACAAGCATCTGAAGACTTCCCCCAGCAGAATGGGCAGATGAGAACAATGAGAATAATTTGTTCCAATGAACATTAAGGCAGCTGAAGCAGATGTTGTGGAGTGTTTAGACCTTGGTTAGACATCAAAGACACTAAGGTCATCACTGCATCTGAGGCCATCTCCTGTCATCCTGGCTTTTGTCTTGGTACTTGAACTTTGATAACTCTGGAAGAGAGAGTGAGGCTAAATGACTTTATTTAACTCTGACTGACTTAAATCCAATTCACTCAAGTCAAGACGTCACCATCATGATGATGCCAGTGATTCTCTGAAATGGAGATAAACAGCATTCTCTACACATGATTTTCTTGTTTCTTTCTTTGAATTTTTGTATAGATTATTTCCCTAAATCTGGCATTTTCCAGGGACTTACTTTGTTAACCTATGTTTTCCCTAATGAATGTTACACTTTTCTCTTCTTCTAAGCAATCCTTTCTTAATTCACCCCATTCTTATAGCTTCCTCTTTTAGGTTTCCACTCTTCACGAAAGTGCTCAGTTTTTACCCTATTCACTAGTACTTCTTAGTAATATTAATGTTTAAGTGTTCCTAAGGGCTTTCATTGGTTATATTGGTACTGATTCCTCATGTCTCCCAGGGTAAGGACCTTACTTGTACTTCTCATGACTATTTTATGACCTAACATAGGGCTATACTGAAAGGTGATGATTAAGGAGGCAATGGTATTATTTTTCCATAAAAGAAAACAAAGATGATGTCAAAGTCAGTACTGAAAAAATGGATTAATTATGCATACATAATAAGGGAGATAGAGACAATGAATGAGTCTGTGTGTCTCCATGCACATGTGTCAGTTGTATTGTTAGACACATTCTAAGACTCACCTTCAATACAGGAAGGCTTCCTTGAGAAGGCAGGATTTCAGAAGCTGTTGGAAGAAGAAAGGGCTTTTGTTTTTGGAGTTGGTAGGGAAGGCATTATAATCTTTTGAGAAGATTTCTGAGGACCAGAGAGTGATGTAGTTCATATTGAACCTCTGTAATGGGTAAAAGAGATAATGATTAAGGAAAACATCTCTTTCCTACTTCATCTTGTTCCTCCCACCTAAAAAAATTTGCCAACTTTTTCAGTTCAATAATTTCTCTACTATTGTTCTGGTTAGAGAGAAGGTGCTGGAGATTTTTTCATGAGTGGGTACCAGGATGATATTCCTGGTAGATCCCTGGGGCAAAGGCAGTGGATTAGTCTGGCAGCTATGACTGTCTCTGGGCTGTGTAGCTAACCTAGGTTCTTGAAGGCTATGCTAACAAAGCACCAGTTCTGGTAGGTTAATTTTGAAAAGCTCAGGGTACAGTTCTGGTGACAGTTTCTGTATGTATTTTGTTTTCTTAAAGACCAGTGCCTAGTATATTGCTTTTGCATATAGGTGCATAAGAAATACTTGTTGAATTAAATTGAATTATTGCTCGAGGACAAATCTATTTACATGTGGAAAGGTTCATTCCTGAAAGATGATGAGAAAGGAGAAAAGGGAAGAGAACAAACCTTTGATAAGCACCTAATATGTGCTAGACACTATAATAAGTGCTTTATAAATATCACTTCATTTGATCCTAACGAGAAATAGGCACTATATTCCTATTTTAGACTTGAAGAAACTGAGGGATACAGAGTTAAGTGAATTGCTTAGAGTAGCACAGCTAGTAGATATCTGAGACCAGATTCAAACTCAGGTCTTCATGACTCCAGGCCTGGCATTCTATCCACTGTACTACATAGCTGTCTGGACAAAGAAGATTACCAGATGAAAAAAAAAAGATTCAGAAAAGTCACAGAGAAAGACCATTGCAGTCCTTAACCCCATCCATGATGGTACCAGGAAAAGAGAGAGCCAAAATTGGATGACTTCCAAGTTAAGAACTGTACCAAATGACAGTGACCAAAGCCAGTGCATAAGCCATACTACATGTCAGGGGATGAAGTCCAAAGACCCAGACTTAGAGACAGGCCTGACATCAAAGATTTTCTAGTAAGAGGCATTTTCAGGGGAATGAGACATATTTCTAGTTTTGATCCCTTTTTAACCCCAGGTTCCAGGATAGGACTCTAGAATAAAGATGGAGTTAAACCTGGGCAACTTCCCAGCCAGGCCGTACACAGAGGGAAAGACCACGTACACAGAGGGAAAGACCACGACACAATCATCCTTTATAGAATTGTAGTATGGGAACAGATTAGAGCCAGAAATAGGACCTGGGGCCAGCCACTATATCCCAGAACATTGGAAGGGGAAAATCCTAGACTTATCACAAAGTCACAATTCAGAAACTGAGACAAAAGTAATGTGAGTAAACTGAGTTAAACAGGTCATACATGGAGGCCAATGAAGATTAAATATGTGGAGGCAAGGATAACATGTTTCAGTGATTATGACTTATTGTAGTGAAGAGGAATGCTGGTTATGGACTTTATAGAGGCATTAATCCTCCATGCTAAGTAGAAAACTACATTAATAGGAAACTTTATTTGTATTCTATGAAAATAGAAAAGGACTTCTATTAACCAGGAGTTGTAAGGTACTTGTTTTTTTCCCACTTATGCTCTCTACACATATACCACATTACCTTTGTACTTTAATTTTGCATCTACTATTTCCACAGATCTGTGTGCAGAGAAGGTGCCAATTTTGCATTGGTAAATTTCTTATCCTAGGATTTCCCTTTACCAATTAAATTATAATTCCCAGTTACTCTTCTTATCTCTTTTCTATCACTATATTCATTAGGGATATTAGTCTATAATTTTGTTTCTTTGTTTCCTCTTTTTCTCCTTTAAGGATCAAGACCATATTTGTGTTGTGAAAAGGATTTGGAAAGATCCTTGATACCAAGAGCATTGACATTAGTATGTACCCCTAAATCAGACTTGCTTCCAGCCCAGTTGCTGCAGTCATCTTTAAGAGAAAATATTTTGGAGATGGGGCCTTTCCCTTCCTTATCACCACTAGCAACAAATGCAGACCATCAACAGGCAGATGAGCACAGAAACTCTGGGAGTGATGGCTTCTCCTAGATGATCAGTTCTGCTTCCAGTCCAGCCATGATAGCCATCATTTAGGGAAGTAAATCCTGTGAAGATGGGGCCAGTTATCCCCACCAACTTCCAACTAATTTAAATGTCCACTAATAGGGCAGCAAGCCAGCCTAGCTGATATACAACACAGTCTGAGGAAGAGATAGCAAATAGCAGGCAAATATCTTCATCACTTTGCCCACCATCTTCCCTCAGACCTCGATGGAAACACCCTGGGACCCTGATCAAAGGAGCTTTGAAAGTAGCATTACTTCCATCACAATTCCTTTAGTGATTATCCTGTGAAATAACCTTTCTCTGTCCATTATCCCTCCTCTATATACCAATCTGAGAGCAAAGAAAAAGAAAACCTTTGTAACAAATATCCATAGTCAAGTAAAACAAAATCTTCTGTACCTTGAGTCCATCATCTGTCTGTCAGGAAGTAGGAAGTATGTTTCACCCTCTGGAATTGTGGTTGGTCATTTTATTGATCAGAGTTCTCAAATTTTTCAAAATTGTTTTTCTTTACAAAGTTGTAAAAACTGTACTTTTAGTTCTACTCACTTCATTCATCAACAGGTTATACAAGTTTTCCTATGTGTCTATGAAGCCATCTCTTCCATAATTTTTTATAATACATTAAAATATAGCTTTCATATACTACAATTTGTTCATTCCCCTTAATTTCCAGTTCCTTTATTATAACAAAGAGAGCTACTATAATTATTTTTTACATATGATTCCTTTTCCTCTTTCCTTTATGGCTTTGGGGATATATACCTATTAGTGGTATGGTAGAAGGTTATGGATAGTAGACTTTTGTGACATAGTATCAAATTGTTTTCCAGAATGGATGGGCCAATTCACAACTGTAGTAACAGTGCATTAATGTGTGGCTATTTTTATGCAGCCCTTTCACAAATGACATCTTCATTTTTAAAAATCACTTTTGCAAATCTGATGGGTATGAGTGAGGATCACAGAGTTCTTTTAATCTTCCTTTCTCTAATTATATATGATTCATATCAGTTTTTCATAATCTTTTTGATAGACTGGATTTCTTCCATGAAATCTTTCTACTCATATTCTTTGGTCATACATGTATTATGGAATGGCCTTGTTCATATATTCAATTTATTTTCCTGAGATAGTGCTTTTAAAATTCCCTTTCTTGTTCTGTTAATAGGCATATTTTTTTTTTTAGATTTTTTTTTTAAACCCTTGTACTTTGGTGTATTGTCTCATAGGTGGAAGATTGGTAAGGGTGGGCAATGGGGGTCAAGTGACTTGCCCAGGGTCCCACAGCTGGGAAGTGGCTGAGGCCGGGTTTGAACCTAGGACCTCCTGTCTCTAGGCCTGACTCTCACTCCACTGAGCTACCCAGCTGCCCCCTAGGCATATTTTTTATATTTTTTAAATATTAAAACATTTTACTTGTTATTCTTTTTTCTAGCATATTTGGAAAAATTATTTCTAAAATTTTCTTTATTTTAAATTTCCTATGAATTCTCCTTTAAATTTTTTTGAATGAGCAGCTTAGGTTTCTTTGATCTTTTACTCTAAGAAATTAGAATAGATAATGGTTTATCTATTTTGTTAGTTATTTTTTAAAAGACCTATCAGTTTTATTGATCAGATAATTTTTTCTTTCAATTTTTCTAATATCTTTTTTGATTATCATAATTTCTCTTTTAGTATTTAGGTTTCAAAAATATTTATTTTTAATATTAAAAAATGTTGATTTAGTATGATTACTAAATTTAAAAAAAATCTGTAACTTCTATCTTAGAATCAATACTGTGTATTTTTTCCAAGGCAGAAGAGTGGCAAGAGCTAGGCAAATGGGATTTAAGTGACTAGCCCAGGGTCACAAGCTAGGAAGCGTCTGAGGTCAGATTCAAACCCAAGACCCAAGATCTGCAAGCCTGCCTCCCAATCAACTGAGCCACCTACTAAAGTTGTTAACAAAATTGGTGCTGAATTTTGTCAAAAGCTGTTTCATAATCTCTAGATCCTTCTGTTATTTTAGATATTTATTAATATTTTATTTAAAATTTTTGCACCAATGCTCATTAGAGATATTCATTTGTAGTTTTCTTTCTTTGCTTATCTTTCCCTGGTTTTACTATTAAGATATTGTTTATAGTCTAGAAAGAGATTGGAACGTTTTCCTATGATTTTTGAATAGTTTATGTAATATTAGAATTAATTGGAGAATGATTTGTGCTTTTATTAATTTGGTTCAGTTCTCCATATATTTGAGAAATAAGGCCTTCATTAGAGATACTTGCTGCAAACATTCCCCCTTTCACTTTTTTTTTCATAGATTCCCTTGGTATACTTGGTATTTTATTCTTCCAGATGAATTTTATAATTTTTTATAGCTCAGTAAGATGATTTTTGGGCAAAATGATTGATATGGCACAGAATAAGTAGGTTAATAAAAATGAGTATTTAATTTTTTATTTAAGAACACTTTATTGAACATAATTTTTATGGCATGATAATCAGTAAATAATGGGTTTTTAAAAATTATTTTTGATTTTCTACTTTTTTTGGGAGCAATCTACATATCCAAATATGTGGTCAATTTTGTAAAGGTAGAATATATAGTTTAGTAGTACATAAATTCCTTTCTATTCCCATTCAGCAATTTCCAGAGCTCTGCCATATTTAATTTTTCTAAGGTTCTATTCTTGCCATCAATATCTATCTTGTTTACAATTTGGGCAGATTTGTCTATGTCTGAAAAACATACATTAAGTCCTTCCACTATTAATATTTTAAAATTAAATTTTCCTCAACTTGATTAACTTTTCATTTCAATATTTACATTCTATACTGTAAATTAGGTATGTGTATATATTAAGTATTAATACTGACTGATTATCTTTGGTGCCTATAACCATATTTTCATTTTCCTTCTAATATATTGTCTACATTTACTGTGGTTCTATTTGAAATCATAATTATTGACCTTGCTTTTTTTTTGAGTGCAACTGAATCTTAATAAATTTTGCTTTGTCCTTTCCACTTAACTATTTGTAAATCTTTGTATTTTAAATGAATTTCTTGTATACTATATATTTATGGATTCTGTTTTTGAAATTTATTCTGTTATCCTCCTCCATTTTATAGTTGAATCCAACTCATTTATGTTCAGTTATAACCTTAAAATATGTACTTCTCTCCCTCTAGCCCTCTTCTACTTTTTCCCCTCTTTGCTCTTTCTTTTCTTTTTTTCTTTAAAAAAATTTTTTTAAACCCTTAACTTCTGTTTATTGGCTCCTAGGTGGAAGAATGGTAAGGGTGGGGCTCTCCCTTTTCTGAAAATAAGAAAGTAGTAAAAGGAAGATAGTTTACTTGCCTTTCATACTTGAATTTATTCTTTTTGTCTGTTTAGAGTGTTTTTGCATTTGACCTTGAAGCTTTGAATTTTGGTTATAGTATTATTAAGTGTTTTAATTTTAGGATTTTTTTCAGGAGATTACTGGTGAATTGGTCTTAAATAAGTGATGTAGCTCTTCTCTTCCTCCTGAGCCTATATTTTAAGTTTTTCTTCTTCTCTTTTCAGCTTCCTATGCTCCACTCTCCAACATTTGAATTTGTTTTGCTTATGACTATTCCATTACCTGTCCTCTTCTTCCTCAAAAGCCCCTCTATTCCCAAGGTAATGTTGTAATTTTTATTTGTCCCAGCCTGTTCATGAACAATTAATTTCTTTCCAATTATTAACATTTACTTTATTTGTGTAAAGAATATTTAAAAATTGTGTTCATATAGTTCCTGTTTATGTCTTTTCAGTAGATTTCCAAGTACTTTATATTGTCTATATCTATGGAAACTAAATTCCTCTATTTCTTTCTGATAGATTTTGTTGGTAATAATAAAAAATTACTGATGATTTATGTGAGTTTATTTTATATCCTGTAACTGTGTTGAAATTATTCATTATTTCATCTAATTTCTAATTCTTTAGGATTATTTAGTTTCCAGTTAATTTTGTTCATAACTTTTATTGCATCATCATCTCTAAAAAATGTGTTAAACATTTCTGCTCTTCTCCATTTGATTGTGAGATTTTCATACTGGAATTACAGATGATTACATAATTTTTGTAAATGTACCAGAAATAGTTAAGAAATATGTATATTTCCTTCTACAGGATATTCAAAATGTCTTAGTGATATTTTAAGTGAAGGTCAAATGTTTACACTTCTCCCTTCCTTCTTGTTTTTATAGACTTCCACTTATATTCCCTAATCATGTAAAACTACTTTCTTTGTCCTTCTCCCTCCTACTACTCCATCTAATGTATTCCTCTTCCCTTCTCTTTTTTAAAAAAATAAGTGTTTATTCATGTTTTCTATTTTCTACACCATTATGGTCATCTCCAATAGCTCTTCTATCCCAGAGAGCAAAACCACATAACTCATAGTGTGCTTTAAAGGAAAAGGAAAAAAAAATCAACATAATCAGAACATTGAAAAAGTCTAGGGGGCAGCTGGGTAGCTCAGTGGATTGAGAGCCAGGCCTAGAGACAGGAGGTCCTAGGTTCAAATCCAGCCTCAGACACTTCCCAGCTGTGTGACCCTGGGCAAGTCACTTGATCCCCATTGCCTACCCTTACCACTCTTCCACCTATAAGTGAATACACAGAAGTTAAGGGTTTAAAATTTAAAAAAAAAAAAAATATATATATATATATATATATATATAAAGTCTAAAAACATGTGCAAAGTGCAATAATTGTGGACCTCCCATTACTAGAAAAGTGTGGTTTAGGGTTATCCTCTCAAATCTCTTCAGGTCATGAACTTAATAATATTACTACATTCATCTTCACATGTGTGTAGTTGTCCTTTCTATTTATATTGTTGTAGTTATTATGCATCAGTCTATGTTGAGCTTTTTATGCTTCTCTGTATTCATCACATCCATCATTTCTTATAGCACAGTAATACTCCATTACATTCATAAACCACAATTTATTTATGCATTCCTCAATTCATTAATCTACTTTGTTTCAATTATTTGGTATCACAAAAAGTACTGTTATAAATATTTTGGAGTTTATGGGAGTTTTCTTCCTGTTGTTATATTCAAGCTCTGAGAGTTGGTTTGTTTCACCTTGATTGACAGGGGAAGACAGTTGGAGACCTGGGAATGTTCGCGGAGAGGCCCTCGCAGCTATGTGGGAGAGGTCTTTGGGCTTTGGTCCTGGAGGCTGAGGTCCTAGGGTCTTTGAACTTTGACCATTGATCCTCTCTGAACCTCTCTAGATCTTTAGGCATTTGAATCATCATTAGCTATTAGGTATCTGAGCCCTGGAGGTGAAGGGAGGAAGGGAAGTATAAGAAGAAGATGGTGGATTTCCTGAGGGATTTCTTCCTAAAGACTGTATAGGCTGACATCACAAATTGATACAAAGAAAGCTGAGAGAGGTCATTGGTATCTGTACCAACTGAGCAGATGAAAACGTTATCCAAGGCTAATAGAGCCCAATATTAATAGTCAATCCAACCCCAGATGGGACCTGAAAGGGTTACCCATCTACCTGATCATTAGGGGTCCTGCCTAGGCACTGTTATATTTAGAAAGGGACTTATACTATCAAACTAAGGTGACTGAGTGGGTGCTCCCAGTCACCAGCTACCTAGGGGAATACAAAAGGCACAGCTTCCCTAACCAATATCCTTAGGAGCATAACAGTATCAAGAAGAGTCCTTACTATTTATTTTTTAAATAACACTGTCAATGTCTTCTTTGGGGTATAAGGCCAGTAATGGAATTTCTGGGTCAAGGAGCATGAATGTTTATGCATTTTATTCACACAATTCCAAATTAAATGATTGCCCCAATTTATAATTCCACCAACAATGTGTTAGTATGTTTATTATCTCACAAGCTTTACAATATTGGTTATTGGCATTTTTGTCATTTTTACCAATTTGCATGATGTGAAATGAAGCCTCAGGAATGTTTTGACTTTAATTTCTCTTATTATTAGTCATTTTTACAATTCTTTCAAGTAGTTGTGAATATTTTGTAATTCTTTTTTTAAACTCTTTCCTTCTGTCTTAGAATCAATACAGTGTATTGGTTCTACAGCAGAAGAGCAGTAAAAGTTAGTGACTGGGATTTAAGGGACTTGCCCAGGGTCACACAGCTAGGAAGGTAATTCCTATTTTGAGAACTGTTTGTTCATATCATTTAACCACTTGTCAGGGGAATGGTCTTTGTATCCATGTATTTAGGTATAATATCCATATATACACATAAATATGCACATGTATCTAATATGCATACATGTATGTATTTATGTTAATTGCTCATATATCTTGGATTCCAAACCCTTAACAGAGAAATTCTAGATTTCCCCCCATTTGACCAGTCCCATCTTATCTGAGCATTAATTTTATCTGTGCAGAAAATTTTTACTTCATGTAATTAAAGTCATCTATTTTATCTTTTGTAATTGCCTCTATGCCTTATTTAATTAAGAATATATCTCCTATGTATGCACACATACTCTTTGACTCTTCACATTGACCTTGATTGGAAATATGACTCAAGGTGATTATTTTTTGAATTTTTTGCATTTTCTAGATCTTTGCAGAGGAGTTGTGCTCTCGTGAGCTTGACTATCCTTCCTACTACTAACATTAAGGTTCTGAAGAGGGATATATATTTTTTCTTGATAGAATACTCTAATCCTTCATTCCCATGCAACTCTTTTTATTTGTTTAAATGTATTTCTAGGCTTGCCTTTCTAGGATTCCTTCCTTTGAATTTTAGAGTTTTTATTCATCAGAAATGTTTTTAAGCTCTCTATTTTATTAAAGATCTATTTTCCCCATTTAAAGTTATTCTTAGTTTTCCAAAGAAAGTTGTTCTTGGTTATAAACCTTTGTTTGTCTTGTGGAATACTATATTCCACAATTTCTTTTCCTTATAATAGTAAGTGTCACATCTTCTATAATTGTAATTGTGGTTCCTTGGTATTTGAACTATTTCCTTTTGCCTGATTTCTGTATTTTGTCTTGGCCAGGAAGTTCTGATGTTTGGTTATGACATTCTTAAGTGTTTTTATTTGCAGTTAAAAAAAAAATCATAGAATGAAATTTTCACTTTGCCCACTGGTTCCAGAAAGCCTGAGTCAATCTTCTGAACAAGTCAAGTCTCAAAAATTTCAAGTTTTCACAAAAGAAAAAAGTAACCTATCCTGCATAGAGAAGGGCCTTAAGAAAAGCCAGTCCAGACTTCTTGGCAGGGACTTAGAAAACATTGCCTTTTGGAACTCTCCAAAACCTCTAAACTCTTGTTCACATCTTACCATTGATGAGACTGCTCCCTTTCAGGACACGGGTAAAACAACCTGTCTCTTTACAGCTCTGAGAAACTTCGCCAAGCACTGTGAACTTTTTTCTTCCTTCAGAAAACTGACCTCCAATGTCCTGCTATATGTTTCTTTTTTTAATTTTTATTTTTTAGAAAAGTTATCATGGTTACATGATTCATGTTCTTACTTTCCCCTTCACGCCCCAACCTCCTCCCCCCACTCCCATAGCCGATGCGCATTTCCCCTGGTTTTAACATGTGTCATTGATCAAGACTTATTTCCAAATTGTTGATAGTTGCATTAGTGTCATAGTTTCAGGTCTACATCCCCAATCATGTCCACCTCAACTCATGTGTTCAAGCAGTTGCTTTTCTTCTGTGTTTCCTCTCCTGTAGTCCTTCCTCTGAATGTGGGTAGTGTTCTTTACCATAAATCCCTCAGAATTGTCCTGGGTCATTGCAATGCTGCTAGTACAGAAGTTCATCACATTCTATTTTACCACAGTGTATTGGTCTCTGTGTACAATGTTCTTCTGGCTCTGCTCCTTTCACTCTGCATCAATTCCTGGAGGTCTTTCCAGTTCACATGGAATTCCTCCAGTTTATTATTCCTTTTACCTCAATAATATTCCATCACCAGCATATACCACAGTTTGTTCAGCCATTCCCCAATAGAAGGGCATACCCTTGTTTTCCAGTTTTTTGCCACCACAAAAATCACAGCTATAAATATTATCATATAAGTGTTATGATGATAATAACAGATAGTTTGGAGAAGCAGATAAATGTGTCAGGGCCAAATAGAGCTTTAAGTCAAGAGCCAGAGATTGACAGGCTTCAGTGAGGAAAGGAGGGGGCTAGACACTCCTGGCTCTCAAACCCCTCCCCCTCTAACTGCTTCTGCTTCAGTTGGTAATGAAGACAGGAATAAGATTCTTCTGGTAAGTTTCAGTTATGGCTGAAACCCCAATAATGTTCCTTTTCTTTAATTTATATTCCTCTCAGGTCAGTTAGAGGAGATATAGCAGTTAGCTATCTAACTGCTGAGGACAGAGAAGATCTTCTTAAACTGGCAGCCAACAGGATTCAAACTAAATGTACAGACTGAGTTGTGAGTATCTTCCCAAATATTTATCAGGCACAGATTTGAAGGTAAAGGTTATATTAAGTAATAACAAGGAAACTTAGAGAGGTTAATGAAGGTATTTGAATAAAGGAAAGGTGACCCCGAACTGATAAATTGATGCCGCCCTTCCCCCCTCCTCACTGGAGGGGCTGAAGCACTTACCTAAAACTGGCTCTCTTGCTATTGATAAATATCTTACTCTCTAATCACTAAGTAATTATATAATTATATTAATGAAGAATAGTAATAACAAAAAGGCTAACCCTATGAGTAGAAACCACTGGCTTATGCTACAATGGCCACCTCAGGAGAAACCCTAAGTCAGGAGTAGCAAGCAGAGTGCTCACATCCACTCCCACAAATTAACTGTCTCCAACCCTTCTCAACTGCCCCTCACCCAAAGTTCTCCAGGGGGGTCCCTTGGAATTCTGGGTGAGGCTATCCCTGTACCTTTGCAGGGATTCCATGCTTTGCATCTCCACACAACAGTAAGTCTGTTTATCTATGATCTCTTTGTGGTACAGACCCAACAATGGTATGGCTGGATCAAAGGGCAGGCATTCTTTTATCACTCTTTGGGCATAGTTCCAAATTGCCATCCAGAATGGTTGGATCAGTTCACAACTCCACCAGCAATGCATTAATGTCCCAATTTTGCCACATCCCCTCCAACATTCATTACTCTCCCCTATTATCATTTTAGCCAATCTGCTAGGTGTGAGGTGATACCTCAGAGTTGTTTTGATTTGCATTTCTCTAATTATTAGAGATTTAGAGTACTTTCTCATGTGCTTATTGATAGTTTTGATTCCCTTATCTGAAAATTGCCTATTCATGTCGCTTGCCCATTTATCAATTGGGGAATGGCTTGATTTTTTATACGGTTGATTTAACTCCTTGTATATTTGAGTAATTAGACCCCCGTCAGAGTTTTCTTTATAAAGATTTTTTCTCAATTTGCTGTTTCCATTCTGATTTTGGTTGCATTGTTTTTGTTTGTATAAAAGCTTTTTGATTTAGTATAATCAATCATCCCATTCACATTCAGAGTTATAATTATCAGTTGTGCATTCCCCAACATTTTGGTATCCTCTCTTAGTTCTACCCCTTCTTCTTAGGCTATTTCCTTTTAAATCAATGGTTTGTTTTCAACCAGTAACCCTTGTCCCCTTTCTTGATTTACTACCCTTTCTACCCCCTCCCTTGTTATTCCCCTTTTTTTTATTTTTAAGGCCTAATGAATTCCCTCTCCCTTCTCCTCCCCTCCCTTTTTTGACCTCCCACTCCCCTGCTCCCCTTGATTTATCCCTTCTGACTTTCTCAGTAGGGTTAGATAGAGTTCTATATCCCAATGGTAGCTACTCTTCCCTCTCAGGGTTAATTCCACTGAGAGTAAGGTTTAAATATTACCTCTTAATGCTCTCTTCCTCTCCTTCTTATAATAGTATTCATCCCCTACCCTTCCCATGCCCTCTTTGTGTGGAATAGAATATCCTATTTTTCTTATTCATTCAAGTTTCTCTTGGTGTTCTCTACTATTCACCCCCCTCTTTCTCACCCATCCCCTTATCATCTTAGACCATTTAATACTCCAACCTCTCCCTGTGAATAATTCTTCTAATTAATATAATAGTGGATACTATAATAGTGAATAGAGTTCACTACAGAGAGTTGACATAACATTTCTCCATATAGGAATACAGATAATTAGATCTTATTGAAGCCCTTAAAGAGGCAAATTTAAAAATAAGAGTTTTCTTTCTTTCCCCTCTGTTTCTTATTTACCTTTTCATGTTTCTCTTGGTTTTTGTGGTTGGATATTGAACTTTCCATTTAGTTCTGGTCTTTTCTGTGCAAATACTTGGAAATTTTCTATCCTGGTGAATGCCCATACTTTCCCCTGGAGGTATATAGTCAGTTTTGATGGGTAGATGATCCTTGGTTGTAGTCCCGGTTCTCTTGCCTTTCTTAATATCATATTCCAAACCTTGTAGTCTTGTAGTGTGGAGGCTGCCAGATCCTGATTGGTTCTCCTTGATATTTGAATTGTCTCTTTCTGGCTTCTTGTAAATTTTTTTTCTTTTACTTGGAAGCTCTTGAATTTGGCTATTATATTCCTGGGGGTTGTCTTTTCAGGGTTTAGTGTAGAGGGTGATCTATGGATCCTTTCAATGTCTATATTGCCGTCTTGTTGAAGAACTTCAGGGCAATTTTGCTGAATAATTTCCTTTAGTATGGAGTCCAAATTTCTATTAATTTCTGCTTTTTCAGGAAGACCAATGATTCTCAAATTATCTCTTCTAGACCTGTTTTCTTGATCTGTCAATTTCTCAGTGAGATATTTCATGTTTCCTTCTATTTTATCAGTCTTGACTTTGCTTTATTTGTTCTTGTTGTCTTGAGAGATCATTGGCTTCTACTTGCCCAATTCTTGTCTTTAGAAACTGGTTTTCTGCTATATTCTTTTGATTTTCCTTTTCGATTTGGTCTATCCTGTTTTCCAGCTGTTTGATTTTGGTCCTGAATTTGCTTATCAGTTCTTTTGATTTGGGGGCATCTTTTTCCAATTGCCCAATTCTAGCCTTTAGAGACTGGTTTTCAGCTATAATCTTTTGGTTTTCCTTTTGATTCTGGTCTTTTTGGTTCTTTAAGGCTTCAAGCTGGTCATTTCTGGTCTTCAATTTGCTTGAATTCATTTGATTTCTGAACACTTTCTAATTGCGAAATTCTGCCTTTTAAACTATTATTTTCTTGCCAGTTCTCTACCATCTTTCTCATAATCTCAGATTTGAACTCTTCAATAGCTTGTGACCAGTTTTCATTTTTTTGGGAAGGTTTGGATATGATTACTTGTTTGTTCTCCTCTGCTCTTTGCTCTGTTGTCTGGATTTTTTCTGTGTAAAAATTGTCGAGTGTTAAAGATTTCTTCTTGATCTTTCTCTTCTGGGATTCTTGTCTCTGGCTTGCCATTGTTAGCCCAGCACCCTCTCAGCTTTATCCTCATGCCCAGGGTCTTTCTGTGTCCTGATGTCTCAGGTCTAATTGTTCTCATGGTCAAGCCTCCTGGTGGTCCCCTTGCTTGTTCCTCTGCCCAAAGCTCCTTTAACAACCTCAGGGCGCTGATTCCACAGTCATGCACCCCTCTGCACTGGGTCCCCATGCACGGTCCACCCCTGTGCTCAGAATCTGTGTCTGCAGCTGAGACCATGCCTGCTCTCAGGGTCTGTGTTCCAAGTCCGCGCGCGTTCTTTAGCCTCTTGGGGTTTTAAGTCTTGCTGCTCTCAGGAACAGGCCCTGGTGACCCCAGTAGCTGTCAAGAACTTAATGGATGCCCCAAACTTGCTCTACCTTTTGTGCGCTGGCTTTGGTACTGTAGGTGGTGTGGAGGTTGCTCTGCTCGCGTTTAGTGAGAGCCGTTTCACCCCTTTATAGCATGGAAATGCCCCAATTCCATGTACCTTCAATGCTGCGCCCTGTTGTGGGGTCCCTTCATTTGTCTGGATTTGTTTTTATGCCCTTCAGGAGTCCTATATGTTTTGGTTAGGAGAGGTCAAGCAGCTGCTTTTTACTCTGCTGCCATCTTAACCTGGAACTGCCGCTATATGTTTTTGAATTGACATTTCCTGAACATTATCAATGTATATTTTAATGATGGATGTTCAATAAATATGCACCATCTTCCAGGAGATTTTTGTGTTTGTGTATAGTTTATCAGGACATGTTCTATCAAACATCTTGGATTTTATAAGAAGAATTTTGTTGACAAAGCTGGGAATTTGATTTGAATGAACAATTCTGATAGAAAATAAGTAAAGATCTAGAAGAATGCTATCACTTTTGACAACGAATTGAAATATGTATTCTTTTAATTTTTGTGCAGTCCCAATGTTTCATTACTATGGATAATGAGAGTAGACTAAATCCATAGTTATTAAGTTTCCAGGCTTATAGGATGATGGCTTTGGATCTGAGTAGTCATGTTCCTCAGGGCATCCTTGACATCCTTGTTTCGAAGTGTATAGATGAGTGGGTTGAGAAGTGGTGTGATGACTGAATAGAAGATGGCAACTACCTTATTGATACCTGACTCATACTTTACAGCTGGTTGGACATACATGAAGATGAGTGTTCCAAAATAGATGGTGACCACAGAGAGATGAGCTGTGCAGGTGGAAAAGGCTTTGCCACGAGCAGTAGCTGAAGCCATGGCCAGGATGGTAGCTAGGATTTGGGCATAGGACAATAGGGTGAATAATAGGGCACCTAGAATGATGACAGTACTGAAGGCATAAGCCTACTGCCTGTATAGCATATGTATCAGTGCAGGAGAGGCAAAAGATTTGATCTGCATCACAGAAGAAGTGGTTGATCTGGTTGGGTGTACAAAAAGAGATCTGTGCAAGGAGGAATGAGGGGAACATGGGGCAGAGGAAACCCAAGGACCAGCATATCCAAGCTAGCATCTTGCATGTCTTGGGGCTGAGTAATAGTGGATAATGGAGTGGTCGGCAGATGGCAGCATAGCAGTCAAAAGCCATGATGGTTAGGATGAAAAGTTCAGTTGCTGCCAAAGAGAAGAAGAAGTAATATTGGGCAATACAGCTGGGAACTGATATGAAAACTCTGATACTGATGAAGTTGGCTAACATCTTAGGCACAGTGACTGTGGTATACCAGATCTCCACTAGTGAGAGGTTGCCAATGAAGAAATACATGGGTGTGTGGAGGCGCTCATCCAGCACCACAAGGAGCAAGATGAGGGCATTTGCTGCTAGGGACAGGAGGTATATCAGTAGGAAGAGGATGAAGAAAAGCATCTGGATCTGTGGAGAGTTGGAGAACTTCAAGAAGACACATTCATTAACAAGGGTGTGGTTGGCTCTCTCCATGCTCTGTCCTGGCTGACCAATCTGTATAAGATTGGAAGAAAGTATACTGGAACTCCCCTGGTAGCCTAACTTATGAGGCTACTTCTTTTTTTTTTTTTTAAACCCTTACCTTCCGTCTTGGAGTCAATACTGTGTATTGGCTCCAAGGCAGAAGAGTGGTAAGGGTAGGCAATGGGGGTCAAGTGACTTGCCCAGGGTCACACAGCTGGGAAGTGTCTGAGGCCAGATTTGAACCTAGGACCTCCCGTCTCTAGGCCTGGTTCTCAATCCACTGAGCTACCCAGTTGCCCCCTTGAGGCTACTTCTTAATGACTTTCCCTTCCCCTTCATTCTCCCTAGAAATCCTATTTAATGACACATTTGTATTCCTGATTTTTTGCCCAACACTTATTTTCTCTAAACCAGCTCCAATTTTCTACAGTAGTAGTTCCCTATCCCAGTCACCAATCTTCCAAATAGACATCTGCCACTCCAGTCCTGAAGGAGTCTCTTCTTGTAGGAAGAATTCTGGATTGATTAGTAAATAAAATCAAGCATCAATGGCTCTTTATAAGATGGATGTATAGACTTCTTTTGGATAATATCTCAATTTCTGAAAAGTTCTTACTATTAGGTATTGTTGCTCCTTCTTCCCATGCCCTGATCCTTTGACTTGCATAAGATATTAATACTTTATGGCCTATTCCTATTTTAATTCTGCTGGTCCAAGACAGTATGTAAGGAGAAGGATGAGTCAGAAGGAAAGATGAGGTGGGCCAGGAGGCCCAGAGCATGCGTGCGTGTGTATGAGGGGGTTATGAATTCATTTTTTGGGGGAAAAATTTAAGATTGACTGGAATCTCAGGAATAAGCACATACTATCATTATAACTACCTAATCCTTAGTTGATTAGGAGTTGAGAGTAGTTATAAGTTAAATAGTGCCATTCATCACTGTGATGGAGAGAGCAGTGGACCAGAATTCGGGGCATCTGGACTTCAGTTCCTAGTTGTGTGACTTTAAACAAGTCATTTAATGCCTCTGAGTTTTCCCATCTGTGAAACAGATTGGACTACGTTGATTATCTCTAAAATCCCTTCCAGTTTTGACATTCTATGATGTCTAAAATGTCTAATATTTGCCCTTCCTATCTCCCAGAACTTAAAGTATCCAGTGAAAAGTTGATGGGAGAGTACTGTGTAAACTTAAAAGACTATAAAAAAGCAAAGGCTCAGTAGATTAATGATGAAGCTTTGACATTACTAGGCAGCTCTCTATTATGATTTGTGATTCTAGAAGCACCCGTTAGTTTCCATTTCCTCCTTAGCCCTCCAAAGCCAGACTCTTATTTGCTTCATTCTTGGATTATAGAAACGGTTTCCTCCCTGTCTTCCCTACAACCAGTTTCTTCCCATTCCAATACATACCTTGCCCAGATTAATTCTTAAAGCACAGAGATCTTATTTTATACTTCCAAATTCCCCATCCCCTAGAATAATGGCTTCCTACTTCATGAAGGTCAAACACCTTTGATCAGATGTGAAGACTCTTCTTAATCTAGTACCATACCTCCTTCCTATACAACCTCATTTCAGTGCCTCTACATTATATATTGTGCAACCTGGTTAAAATGTTCTCCTCAATGTCTCCTGCCAGGCTGATAGGGATAGGACCTGGGTCTGATTTCACTTACATTGGCAACTCCCAGTTAAGGAAATTTCCTCTGCCAATATAGTCTGACTCGTTTTCTCCAACTTATATCTTAGAGAGTTACCTAGAACTGTGAGAGGTTAAGCAACTCACTCAGAGTCACACAGCCAGAATGTGACAGAGACAGTACTTACACCTAATTCTTCTTGGCTTCAAGGTCAATAACTTTCAATCCCAAGCCAAACTATCACTTTTATATCTTACTTATTTCTATACCCATGCATTTGCTATTCCATTCATTGGGAATGCTCTTGAATCACCTATGTGTTGCTCCTCTTTTAATACCTAGCTTAAGTTTTTACCTTATACAAAGACTTTTCCAGATCTTATTGATCTCTCATTTTTGAAAAATTCCTATTACACATAACAACAATAACAATGTTGGTGATAGCTTACTTTATATAGTGTTTTAAGGCTTGCAAAATGGTAAATATATTACTTTTTGAATCCTTGCTACAATCTTGTGAAGTAGCAAAAATAGTATTTTACAGATGAATAAACCTGCACAGAGAGCAGGTTGGATAATCAGTTAGTAAGTATTGGAACTTGGATTCAAACTCAGTTCTAGTGGCTTCAAATGCATTGGTTTTTTCACTATACCATAAAGCTGTCATTTATATCATGCTCCGAAGTTTGTAATGTGCTTTTCAAATATTATCTCGTTTGGTCCTCATACCTATCCTGGGAGATAGGTGCTATTATCACTCTCATTTTACATATGAGGAAACTGATGCAGAGGAAGGTTTTGTAGTTTTCTCAGGCCATACATCTAGAAAGTACTTGAGACCAGATTTGAACTCAGTTCTATCCATTATGCTGCTTCTCTGATCATTCTTCTTCTTCAGTCATCATGAGCCCATTTTGGGTTTTCTTAGCAAAGATATTAGAGTGGTCTGCCATTTTCTTCTCCAATTTATTTTGTAGATGAGGACCTGAGGCAAAGAGGGTTAAAAGACTTGTCCAAGGTCACACAGCCAGTAAAATGTCTGAGACAAGATTTGAACTCAAGATGAGTCTACTGACTTTAGGCCCAGCATTCTGTCCATGGAACCATCTAACGGCTCCTGACCAAAATTAGCACATCATTATTCTTTAAGATTGCTTTCTATTAGTACCTTTTTCTTTCTGTATTGTAAAGTCATTTGAGGACAAGGGCTACATTTGTGTTGCTTTTGTGTACCCCCAAATCTTTATGGGCATAGCACAGTAATGAACACATAGAAGTCTAGAAGCCATTTGCTAATGGTCATAGTTTTGCATAGAGTGGTCTCTGCTCACTACCTGTTCCTCTTATGACCAGCTGCAAGTGTTTGTGACTTGTATGGTCCATGCGTGGCTCATGGACATGGATAGTGAATCTAATTAGCCTTTTGAGGCTAACACACCATACCTTGTTTTTTTTTTTTGTTTTTTTTTTTTTGTTCCATACTTCACTAAAAAGCGTCAGGCATTTTCTGGGGTAAGAGGATCCTAAGAGATCATCTTGTCCATCCTTCTGTATCCTCACATCCTAGTTTGAGGGCCAACCAGCTCTCCCATTTTAAACAAAAGAATATCTCCTATGTTTGAAAATTTTGGGATTTTGGTCCTATTCTGTGAGTTGACCCTCTGGCTATCTATTTTTGCATCTAACAAACTCTGGTACCTCCTGCTGCAGTTTCAATTCATTTATTTCTCTGCAGAAACTTTTTGGTTTCTTTTACCTCCATAGGAATCCCAAATCCAGAGTTTTTTTCAGTTGAGAGTTCTTTAATTTTTTCCTCTGAGTTTGAGTCAAAGGAAAAGGGGTGAGAATAGCAGATTTTAAGAGAGCTGTGAGCTTGGTACTAAAGAAGCTTTTCCCTGCTCCTTCTCCTCATATTTGGAGACATTTTTCTCTTCTTTTGCTCCTCAGGTTCTATAGCTGTCAGACAAGAAACTTAATTCTTTCTTTTCTCAGTGATGAATAGTGATGGCAAGGGTCCAAGTCAGTAACTGAGGGAATCAGGTTTGATTATCAGCATTACTAAGTGACCTTGAGAAAATAATTTTACTGCCATGTTCTCTAGTCTTTTTCTTTAATTGCAGGCAGAATTATCTAATCTTCTCCTTCCCAGGGATATTGTGAGATACTAAGTGACAAAGTGCTGAAAGAATAATGACTTTGCAATTGGATGGAAAAGTTGACTTGGAACCATGAAATAATTTAGAAAATATCACATATGGGAAAACCAAAAGCTTCTAACATGTCTTTCCTGCACTATCTCTCTCTGTCCCAGAGTACAGTGTAGTGCATATGTTGCAAGTCTTGATATTGGAAACACTTGGTTTTAGGTCCCAGTTTAAACTAATTTAGCTTTGGGCAACTCCCTCAATATTTTTGACCTTCAGTTTCCTTTTCTTATAAAATCAACATTACCTGTTATTGTAAATCCATTTTAAGGGTCAGATGAGATAATAGATGCAAAGACTTTTTTAACTGAAATGTTAGCAGGCAGCTAGATAAAGTTCTGGATCTGGAGTCAGGAAAAACTGCATTAAAATTGTGTTAGTTAAAATCACCTGGGGTTCTATTTGGAAGGATTGAACCTCAATATAGTGTTTGACAAACTTCTGTGGACCTGTGGGGGTCCTTAAAACTACATTTCCCGTGGTCCAACAGGTTTCATGGGTTTCCTGTTTTGGATGACGTATTCAAGGTGAGGGACTGTTTGAAATTAGGGGGAAGTGACTTGGAACTTCCTCTTTAGTTACCGGAGCTGGAGGAGAGAGGAAGGTAAATGGCTGAGGTGAGGTTGGAATAGGTTTTTCTTACAGGTGCGTGGTCAGTTTATCTCTAACAGCATGGCTTTTATTAAAATACTATCCTTCCTTTTGGTCTTGGCCCTCATCATTTTTAATCATAACAAAATCCAGCCTCAAACACTTACTAGTTTTGTGCCTGGGGAAATGACTGAACTTCTCTTTGCCTCAGTTTTTTTCAGCTCTACAGTGGGAATAATAATAACACTTACCTCTAAGGGTTGTACTGAGTTTCAAATGAGATGGTATTTATAAAGGGCTTAGCACAGCACCTGGCACATAACAGGCATCATATAAATGTAAACTAGCTAATAATAATATGGTTTTGAAAGTGTAGCAAGGTCTTTAATCATGGTGTCTGGAGTTTTAGAGCTCAGAACGAATTGAGGTGAAAGGAAAGCTAAAAATACCAACCGCCCCTTGTTTTTAAAAGCTATATTGTATAAAATAGGAGGGTCAATGAAAGGCTAGGATTGCTTCTTGGGGTATATGGGCGGTGAACTCATAACTGATTAGCTGCTTAATCTTATTTTGCTCCACCCCCTTCTACCAAGTAAAAGAAACTCCAGGACAGAAAAAAACAATAAAAACATCAATAAAATTGATCCCCAAGATGAGTTGGGAGATAAAAAACAAACAAAATACCTCCTTGTTTTTGAGCTGGAATCACCTGGCCTAGATAAACTACTTCCTAAATTACTGAAAGTAAAGATTACTGTATCATCGTGTAACACTAAGCACTGATACACTCGGTCTCTTTGAAAGATTGTGGAAGAGAAGGGCAAGTTGGTGTCCTGATTTTCAACAACCGGCATATTGTTGCAAGTATATTTGTTCAGATATGGGTTGGTGGAGATGATCTCTCTTTTCTAACTATGAAATTCTGAGATTTTTTTGGGGTGGTGTTATATAAGTTCTTTTTACTGCACTTTGGAGAGAAACGGGATACTAATATCTGAGTAAGGGCTTGATTTATCTTTTGGCCTCATTTTCCTCAATTGAAAAATGGTGAAGTTTGCTTTTACCTTCTCTAAGATCCTATGCTCTTATTATACTTACTTAAAGGATCCTTGATTCCATCTGTAGGCATTTCCTTCAGTGACCTAGATTGCAACTCCATTTCTAAGATGGTCTTCAGGTGCTTTGGTCACTCTTCTCCTCTCCCTCCCCTCCTCTCCCCCATTAAAAAATCAATACTTGGTGGTCAATCAACTTCCACAAACTTAGCTAGATTTGTGCTTGATGGGAAACCATTCTTTAGTGGACTTGTGCTCAAACTCTTTCTAATTTGGCAGAAGTTTGTACTCTTCTGGTATCTCTTAAAACCTAGCTTCATCTCTGTCCCATAATGAGGCATCAGAATATATCTTTAATGAATAATGTTTAATTGCATGTAGAAGATCCTTAATAAATTTAATTTAATTGAATAATTACAGATAATTTTGACTGCTTACATATGTTGATATTAATGCAAACATTAAGAAAAATTTTCTAACGTATTTTTTGGAGGACAGGTTTGGCTCTTTTCTAGGATTGATTGTTGTTGGAAAAGAGGATTTATGAATTAGGGAGATATCTAAGACCTCTTCTCACACTTAGCTTGTATGATTCTTTATGGAGGAAAAACCTTCTTAGGGTTTATATGTGTGCATGTACATACATAATTGTATTTAAGCATACTACATGTTTTTGTGTAAAATATGTATATATACATACACACATGTATATGTTTATATGTAAAACTGTAAACCCCTTGAAAGTAAGGATTCTTTCATTCTTTGTATCCTCAGTGCTTAACACTCGTTGGTGATTAATAAGTGTTTGTTGTTTGAGTGATTGACTGATGTGGTGATGAGAAAATTAATCTGTACCTTTCTTTTCTACTCCTTCTGAGATGTTTCCTGAATAGAAAGGAGTAGCTGAGGAAATATTTTCTTTTCCTTTTGAGGAATAATCTTTCTAGAGGCTAATCTTCTTACTCTGATAGCTCAGAATTCAACAGTACACCTTTCCAAGTAGCACATACTTGTTATTCATTCATGTCTGATGCTTTGTGACCTTGTGGACCATAATGTTCATGGAGTTTTCTTGCAAAGATACTGGAGTGGTTTGCCATTTCTCTGTCCAGTGGATTAAGGCAAACAGAGGCTAAGCGACTTGTGTAGGGTCACACAGCTGTTAAGTGTCCAAGGCTAGATTTGAACTCGGGTCTTGTTTACTCCAAGCACAGCATTCTATCTACTGGGCCACCTAGCTGCTCCCTAGCATATTCTAGTCCAATTATATTTGTTATGAAAATGAATTCTCTTATTCCTGCATCAATTTTTATAGATATATCATTTTATTTTCATATCAACCCCTCCATGATGCAGGGAGTAGATTAATTATTCTTGTTTCACAGATGAAGAAACTGATACTCAGAGAACTGAAATGATTTGCCCAATATCATATAGTAAATGGTCGAGCTAGGGGTTGAATCAAGGTATTTCCAGTAGCAAATCTGGAGTCTCTCAGTGTGGGAGCAGAGTGGTGGCCACATTTGATATTCGCATAGATCTTTAAGAAGCCATAGCCCCTGGATTTGACCTGACAGCTAGCAATTCAGGATGACAGTCAAAAATTATCACAATTGCTTTGCCCTTGATTGGGTTCCCAAGATAATGATTCATGAAAGGATGGGGGTAGAGATATGAGGAAACAACATGTAACTAGTGGAACCCTGAGTGATACATCATATGGTTCTAAGGGTATCAGACAAGTAACTAAGGATGACTTAGAAAGAAATAGACAGGGATTTACAGAAGAAAAACTTGGAGACTATTTCCCTTCATGAAATCATGTATTTCTCTCACTGCTACCTCCTTCAGCATTATCTCCCACTAAGGATTTTTAGGATATTTTAATAAATTACAGAATTTGAGAGTTAATAGGGACCCTGGTTTCAAGTTAGTAGTCCAAGCCATTCCACAAAAGGAATAACATACCTGACAAGTGGTCATCCAACCTCCGCTTTAACTTTGGAGTTTACTAAATCCTTAAATCCATCTTCCAGTTTATTATTAAGTCATTTACCTGAAAGGACAATGCTTCTGGGATCTAAGGAAGTAGTGTTCTGGTGGTGATGCTTTCCTTCCATAAGGGACCAAGTCCCTGAAGAGTCCTGGATGCAGAGGTGACTTAGAAGGATAATTTTGGCTCAAAAATACATCATTATGATTTCCCTAGACTCTGGAAACTTAGGGATGGCAATCTTCTATAGCAGGATCATTTTGGTCTTAGGGAGAGAGGTTTATATATTTCTCCATTTTCAAAATATCAACTCCAAGAGACCTATGGTTAGAACAAAGTTGTAGAAGTTGTCTCATTAAGTTCCCAGCCTCAGTCAGGACCATACTTTACACATGACTTACAGTTGTAATTCCTAAAGTTACCTGTTCTGATATGGGATGAATTTTGCTGATGTTGTCATTTGATCCAAATGAAATCCTTTCTGGCACATTTAGAACCTCATTTTCCATCACAATTCGATAGAATGGAGTATGATATGAAGGAGGACTTTCTAGCAACGGGTGACATAGAGGAAGGAGTTACATTTCCTACTCTACAAAGTTTTCCAATAAAGAAAGTTTTTTACGGGCAGAAGTCAAATGGTTTCTTTTGTCCAGGGATAGGAGTAGGAGCCATGTTATCTCAATGATTTTTAAAACAAAATTATTGATAATTTTTATTTTTAAATTACTTTCATTCCCAAATATATTCTTTCCTTTCCTCTCTGCTAAAGAATGATTCAGAAAAATGATTAGTTCAGCAAAATGAATCAATGTATTATCTGGAATTATGGTTGGTTACTATAAAAGTTAAAATAGAAAAAAAAAACCCAGCCCTTACTAAACTGAAAAAATTAAATTAATGAAGTTGAATTCAAGTCATAAAAACATCTGGAGCAAATTAATGTTACTGTAGCCACTTTGAAAGTGATAACTTTTTTAGTTTATTTGAATGGAACTAAGAATCAGAAAACACACAAAATGTTTATAGTACTATTACAAATATTTTGGTATATATGGAGACTTCCTTTTGGTCAATGCCTTTTTGGTGTTTAGACCTAGTAGTGAATTCTTTACATCAAAAAATATAAACATTTTTGTTACTTTATTTGCATAATTCCAAATTGCTTTCCAAAATTGTTGTACTGATTCATAGTACCTCCAGTTATGTATGTGTATCTATCTTCCCACAACACAACCAGTTATTGATTTTCTAATCTAGTTTCTTTATCCTGTGGAAGTAGTTGTAATTACTTTATATTTAGTACATAATTTTTTTTTGGAAGAAGTGAAATGGGATTATAGGATTAAAATGGTTTGGAAAAAGTGTTTTATCTGCCATTTTGCTGGTCTTGCGATTAATAAATCTCTAGTCTTGGTTTGACTGGGGCAAAGTTTCATGGAAGTCTCATTATTCCTTAGTTTTGAACACTCTACCTCTCTAGGCTAAGACTGCACGTACTTTGTTATATTGCACAGTAGACTGAATCTTTTGAACCAGAGGTCAGGATTAAGGGACCAGCTCTAACTTTATTGTTTATTTTTATTATGGTATTACTGAAGGAAAAGGTATACATATGAGTGGTGACATCTGCTTACTTCTTACAATGGTGGTTAGTTAGTCTCTATGTTACTTCCATACCTGAGTTGCAGACCCTATGCTAACTTCCTCATAGTCCCTTTTTGTCCTTTGTGTGCAAAGATCCTTTGACCAGTGGAGATGAGTTCTTATTCTCTTTGTTCTGGATAGCCAGATGGGCACATACATACCAGAACTAGTATGGAATAACATTCTTCTGTTACCACAGAGTTGGGGATTTTGTCGTAGGTGCTATTGCTTATTAGGAAGAGTGAAAAAATAAACAAACCAGTAATTCTTCACTAATCCATAACCATGGAGGGTGCTGACACTGGTTCTTTTGCCAACCAGAATGAACTCAGAACCTAAGCCTCAGCTACTCTGCGGGGAGTGAAACTATCAACAATGCCTCACTTCTAGCTCCTCTGTAATGGAGCTGCCATTGCTCTATTATATAGAGCCATGATGGCAAACCTATGGCATGTATGCCAAAGGTGGCACATGGAAGCCTCTTTATGGGCATGCACAGGCCTCTGGCATGGCTGTTTAGAAGGATGGCCCTGCCTCCAAATGGAGGGGGCAGGACATTCTAGCCTCTTTCCACTGCTGCAGGAGCTGAGCACAGCTAGGCTGAACATAGTTGAGCTTGGTTGAGCCCTGGGCATGGCTCCTCCCCTCCCCTCTGCCCAACCCCCAGGCTCCTGATTCTACTCACCTATCACCCTGCAAAAGGTACAAAGTCCTTTTAGTCTTTGTGGACCCTTACTGGTTGAATAGAACTGGTAACAGTCCTGCTTTTATAAGCAAAGAATTGATTGAGTCCAGACCCTTTTGATTACACTGACCTTAATTAAAATAAGCCCCTGAGCAAATCTAGGGCTGGGTAGTCTTGGGGCAGGATATGCAGTTGGGGGTGGGGCATGGCATGGGGTCCTTAAAGTTCCGAAAGTTTCACCATCATTCATATAGGGGAAGAAAACCAAGAAAGCTCCGTATTCTTCTCACGGGTATGTGTTCTGGTGTTAAAAATATTTTCCTTGGTCTAGGCCTTCCCTCTCATTCTCTTATCTTCTTGAACTTAGGGAAACTGGCTCACTAATAAAATACTATGTCTCTGGACACTTCTCTAGCTGGATGAAGCTTCAACCATGTACAGATTCTACTAATGAGTAGAACGCTATCTTTACCTCACTGCAATTTATAGAATTTCTATCACCATAATTCAGCATCTTCTCCTTCTTAGAGGTCCATTCCCTCCATTTCATTCCTGTTTATTAGAGTGCAAACATTGTGGTGGCTTTGGTCTTATGATTTGGTTTAAGTCTCAGTTCTGCAGTGAAACAGTCCTGTGAACACAGTCAATTCAGTTTCCTCCTTTGTAAAGTTGGGATGAGAAGATGCATGGAGTAGTGATCAGCCTTGGAATCAGGAAGAGCTGGTCTTTGAACCCCATGGGGTCAGCTAAGTGGGAATGACTGCTGGCAGGAACATTGGTCCCTTTTTTGCCTTCTCTCTCTTTTTTCCTCTGACCTAGGCAAACAGACCCCTATAATTCTTTTTTTTAACCCCCTTTTCTGTCTTAGAATTAATACTCGGTATTGGTTCCAAGGTAGCAGAGAGGTAAGGGTTAGGAAATGGGAGTTAAATGACTTGTCTAGTGTCATACAGCTTGGAAGTATCTGAGGCCTGATTTGAATTGTCTCTAGGCCTGGCTCTATATCCATTGAGTCATCTAGTTCTGTGCCCCCCTGACCCAATTCTTAAGGTATGTTAGAATACCACCTCTCTTGTCCACTGTTTTCTATGGTCCTGTGGGCCTTATCATATGCTCTGATCCTACTCTAGCCTTGTTGGATTTAAAAATCAGTCTGGCAGTCTACTGAACTATTTCTGGCCTGGACAAGCTACCCCCAGCCCCCAAGGTTTCCCAGCACAGTCTTCCTTATCTCCCCCTATCATAAACCTAAAACTGAAGCTATCTTATCTGATGTCTTGAGGAATGTTTGTCTATGTTTGCCTGCTTTACAATATTTGCCTATTTAATGTATGTTTGCCAAATGCTTCCAGCCCCCTGACCCTGAAACCCCCCTCCCCAGATGCTTCCTGACCACCTGTCCCTGACACTACCTTGATAATTATGTATGTGCCAACCCCCTTCCCCAAACATTTCTATATAAACTCTTGGCTGAGAATTCCAAGGGGTCGTTCAGGCATGCCTCTCTGCCTAGCGACCCTAGCTATTATTGCTAGTAAAGAATGAGCCTCTTCTTGCATATTGCATTGTCAGTGTGGTTCTTCCTCTGGCCATGATCGAACCTGGGTTAGGTATTAAAATTTGGGTACAACAGCCTACTACTTCCTTTGGACATACTGACGTTCCCCAAGATCCTCATAGATGGCTTTGCCATCTATATCACTAATATATCCTTGGGATTTCTGGGTCTTTCCATTTGCTGTGTGTATATTGTTTCCTCTTATTGGAGTGTGACTTCCTTGAGAGCAAGAACTATCCTATTTTTTCTATTTGTATCACAACCAGTTAGCACAGGGCTTGGCACACAGCAAGCATTTAATACATGTTTCATTCATTCATTCATTCATTTTGGTGAAGAAAGTATCCAGCAAACCAGGAAGAGCAGCGAATATGAGCTATTATTACTAACATCATTTTGACAACAATGATGATAATAATCATTAATTTTGACTTTATTCTGTAAACAATATGCTAATTGTCTCCTTTCTCTTTCTCCCCAAAGGTATACATTCCATTTAAACAGCCCCTGGGTGCTCAGAGAGCTATTTATTTTACCAAAGGGTCAAGGAGATTCTTGCTGATGTGCTTATTTGAGACCTCGGATTTCTCCTTGGACCCCTGGAGGTGTTTCTAAATCATTCAATAAACAATTTTTTTTCAAACACCTATTAAGCTTCAGGCACTGTCTTAGATGCTGAGGATACAAGTAAAAAGAATGAAAAAAGTTCTGTTAGTTTAAATTCAGAGAGAGAGAGAGAGAGAGAGAGAGAGAAACCTGCCCTGTCCTATTTGATGAATGATGGAGAGGAGATTGGGTCTTGTAGGAATGGAGAGACAGACTTTGGAAAATTCTTTTGGTTCCTGATTTCTCTGTAGTCCATTCTGAAACTCCAGCATATCTCCTGGAAAAATATGGGAACCTAAAGGGACTCCTGTATGTCACTTTGTCCTTATTCAATTATGATCAGTAGCTAGTGAGCATGTAATTAGTTCCTCAGAGGCCTATCTGCAATTGGCAGCCTAGATTGAAAGCCCTTCTTATGATAAAAAGAGAGAAAATAGGACTCAGTAGGTTGGGAGGCATTCACATCAATATCATGTTTAACACTTGATTAGGAGATGAATGGTAAATGGATGAGGCTGGAGAAAAGTAGGGATATTTTCTTTGAGTCCAGGTCCTATCCATGTGATGGTAAAGAAAGAACATTTTGGCACCTGTGTGTCCTTTCAGGATGTACTTATGGAAAAGGAATCCAAGGGACTCAATTTTTCTGGATGTTTTTGTCAAGCATACAGAGCAACATTTCCTTTTCATGGTACCTGTGTTAGGTGAATGGAGAGCTATTTGAGGTAAGATCCCTGTTCATGTATCATTCTCTTTATGTTTGAAATTATAGATTTCTTGAGTGACATTATGGACAGGGAATTTGAAATGTAATCTTGTCAATCTCCTTCTCTCTAGGTAAGAACCAACTTCAATAATACTAGGCAGGTAAGTTTCTCCCTTTTAAAGGATTCCCTAGTTTCCATGTTACCCAATTAATCATGTTGTAACTCTTTCAGATGCATCCTTTTTCTGTTCTGAAGGTATAGAGTAGGTGTTCCCTATTGTTTTTTTTTTTGCTATATTCATTCTTCTTCTCCACTGGAATAGGAATCTTTTTAATCCTTTGCTCACATATCCCCAAACAATTGTATGCCTATATTTCCCAAGGTTTATACATAGACAGGGTTGGGAGGCTGCCATAGCCAGTTCTCTTTTAGAGATTGGGGATTCTGGTAATAAGTATGAAACATTCCTGGAGGTGGAGCCATCTGTCCAAAAGGTAGAATGGTTAAAAGAAAAAAGCAATTCAAATTATCTAATTTTGTCACATGCAAGAAGCTCTCCCATAAAGGGGTTTATATGGACTATTTTAGCAAATTGGATAATAATATTATCTCCTATTCATGTGGCCCTGTATGCTTTAAAAATTTATGCTCATACAAATTTCTTCATTTGACTCTCACAATAACTCTGAGTTAGGCAGGGCAGTAATGTCTATTATCTCTCTTTAGGAGATGGGGAGACTGAGGTTGGGCAACTTGTTCAATATCACATACCACCATTGGACTTTGAACCCAGATTATATAAGGTATATTAGGTATTTTGACTCATTTCTCCTTTTTTATCTCTTTCCTCCATTATTAGAGCAGTCTTCTAATTGACTTCCCTATTTTTAGTCTCTTCCTTCTCTAATCTATTATCTATACAGGTACCAAAATAATCTTCTTAGAACACAGCTCTGATAATGTCACTTCCCTGTACAAGAATTTTTACTGGTGTACTCCCTGCTCCTTTCAGGGTAAAATACAAATTCCTTGAACTTGGCACTTAAAGCCTGCCACAGTTATAATCTAGACTCTTTCCAGAATTAATACCACATTGATCCCTTTTGTGCTTAAAAAAACCCCACAAAAAACCCTTACTTTCTGTCTTGGAATCAATACTAAGTATTGGTAACAAGGCAGAAAAGTGATTAAAGGCTAGGTAATTGGGGTTAAGTGATTTGCCCAAGGCCACACAGCTAGGAAGTGTCTGAGTCCAGATTTGAACCCAGGACCTCCCATCTCTAGACCTGGTTCTCAATTCACTGAGCCATCTAGCTGCCCCTCTTATACTCTTTCTTAATTGATCCATCCTTCAACTACCCCACCTCACTATAGACATTCAGCATATGCTTTTTACTTAAGAGTCAAAAGACCAGAGGTTTGTGAAGTTTTACAAGTCATGGAGGAATAGGCCCAAAAAGTATGGGAAGCATAAGCAGTCTAAGAAATTAAATTGTGTTATTTCTTGGCTCACTTCCATTGGCCCATTTGTGTTGAACTGCTTTTGCATAGAATTCATTGTACTTTCCAGTTGAGAGGCTTTTAACATTTTTTTTTTTTTGGCTCATGGTTCATTTCTCAGAACAATGATTTTAATGCATAAAACAAACACAGAATTAAAAAGGAAATCAATTAAACTATTTCAAGATATAAAAAAACAAATTCTTGGACTCCTCAAAGTCTATCTTTGGACTCTAGTTTAAGAATCCATGCACTAGGTGAATGTAAAAAATTAGGAAGTGCAGGCTGTGGCTTTGATCAGTCAGAAGGGATGGGGCCTTTGACCACTAAGATAATCACCAAACAAGGGAAGCATTGGCCCAAATAAGGCACATGAATGTATTTATACTATTTACTTCATTTCATGAGATGCAGTGTAGAATTATTTCCCAGGTAAGTTCTCTGGCGGCTCCTGCCCAGGTTCCTGTTACCTTGTAGTCATCTGTTGTATTCAGTAATTCTAGTATTTTTAATCTGTTCATTAAGGGTTTTGGATTCTCTCCAATTAAAAAAAAAACTCATACGAGACACATTTTCTTTCTTTTTTAAATAAAATTGGTCACATCTATGCTATCTCACTTGCCCTTTTGTCTTCTACTTGCCCCATCTGTAAAATTTTCATATTTATAGTTTCAAAGTAGGAAGGGACCCAGAAGTAATTAGATCCATTCTTCTACCTGATATAATAATATCCTTTTAAATATTTTCATGAATATTCCTGCCTGATCTCTTCTGGTAAAGACAATATATACCTAGAAGAATTCTACTGAAGAGCACTGGTTTGGAAGTCAAACAACTCCGTTTAGAATCTGGGGCTCTGCTATTATTATGTCACCTTAAGAAAGTATCTAAGCCTCTTTCCTTAACTATAAAATAGGGATAATGATACTTGTATTAGCTAACTTTCAGTTCCCCTAAGGATCAAAAATGTGATTGACAAATATAAATAAAAGCAACATGACACAGCAGATAGATGTTTGGCTTTGGTCTCAGGAGGATGTGGATTAAAATTCTGCTTCTGGTATGTATTAACTGTAATGGGTAAACCACTTAATTTCTCACTGCCCCAGACAACTGCATAAGACCAGAAGTTTTTGTTCAGGGAAACAGATATGGTATTTTTCAGATTGCATATTGTAGGTGACTCTATAACACACATTTTGTTGAGCTTGGGAAGAAAGAAAGATTTTTCTGTCACCACTAAACAGATTTTTGTGTTCATCAGCTCAGTTTCCATTTCATTTCTTGGAAATTATCCATAAGCCAGGGGGGAGAGCCACAGGGGAAATTGTGAAATTACCTCAGAAAAAGAGAAAAGGATCATAAAAGTCAAAAGTGTAACATGGAAGCCAAAATAGTGAATGTAATCTTAGGCTATATTAGGAATATGCATAGTGTCTATAAGAAGGGATCTGAAAGTGCACTTGGCTTCAGCATGATCAGACCTTATCTGCAGTATTATGTCCAGTTATCAGAGTGACAATCCAAAAAACACTTAAAAACTTTCACATGTTTATAACAAGGTGAAGGGTTTTGAAACCAGATTATATGGAGATCAGTAAAAGGAATTGGGATGTTTAGTAAGGAGAAGAGAAGACTTTGGAGGGGGAAGGGATGCATAATTACCTTAAAAAATTTAAAGGATTGTCAGGTGGAAGAAGGATGAAATATTTTTTGTCTTTCCAGAGGGGAGACCTAGGATTAATGGATGAAAGTTATAGAGACTCAAAACATATTTTGACTCAATATGAGAGCATAGTTCCTAACAAGTAAAGCTATCTAAAAATGCAGGGGGCTGCTTCTCATGCAAGTGAATTCTCTATCATTAAAGGTCTTCAAAAAAGAAAAGCAAGCAAGAAAATATGCCTCATGAGACTTTCTTTAAAGAAGAAAGGATCTATATTTTTGATGAATTTGTAAGGACCTAGTGTTAGAGTCATTAAATACAAATAGAAGATACTGTGGGGAAACCAAACAAATAAGGTAGTGTTCAGTAATGCAGGAAATAACTTTTCAGAAAATATGAGATTTTGGGGGTGGCTCTAAAGACATCATCTAGTTATTGCCTTGCCTTGTTGAATGAATACTATTTCATTATCTCCAACAAGAAAACTGCTACTTAATGAAAAGTTGTAGACAATTCTGAGTCATTTAAAATGAATCAGCACGGGGCAACTGGGTTACTCAGTGGATTGAGAGCCAGACCTAGAGATGGTAGGTCCTAGGTTCAAATCTGACCTCAGACACTTCCTAACTGTGAGACCCTGGGCAAGTAACCCCCATTGCCTTGCCCTTACCAGTCTTGGCCTTGGATCCAATATATAGTATTAATTCTAAGGTGGAAGACAAGGGTTTAAAAAAATGAATAAGAAAGGGAGTGACATGTTCAAAGTGATATTTAAGGAAAATTAGTTTGAAAGTGAATTAAGGATGGTTTGGAGCTGGGAGAAACTGGAGGCTGATTTGGACGGTAATCCGAGTATGAATCCTAGGGTCTAGACTTGGGAACAGTGGGAATAACAATAATCACTTTAAGGTTTGTGAAATGCTTTATAAATATTATCTCATTACAAATATCTCAACTCTTTCAACCCTGGGAGGTAGGGGCTATTATTATTTCCACTTTATAGATAAAGAAATGGCAGGCAGAGGTTAAGTGACTTGCTATCTATATCTATATCTATATATTTATATATATCTAGGAGGTATCTGAGGCTGGATTTGAATTCAGGTCCTCTTGATTTAAAGTCCAGCGCTCTATCCATAGGAAAATAAGGAATATGAGAGATGTTATAAAGGGTGAATTGATAATACTGGTTGACTCACTCATTGTGTTTAGGGGATGAAGGGAAAAGAGAAACCAAATTAGAATCTATTATTTTGAGTTTTGGTGACAGAGATAATAACAGCGCTGTTCATAGAGATAGGCTAGTTGGGAAAGGAAACTTATTTTATGGAGGAAGTGATCTAATTCAATCTAATCCAACAAATATTATCAAACCCCTACTATTTGTAAAGTGTTATGCTAAATGCTAGGGTATGAAGGTGAAAAAAATCTCTGCCCTCAACTAGCTTGAATTCCAATGAGTGATGAATTAAATTTTAGTCCTGCTGAGTTTGAGATATTCAATTGCAAAGGTTAACTGGGAATTTAGAGAAATGGGATGTATACATAAAAAATTCCTGAAGATCTACCCATTTTTTATTTTCCTAACACCACTAACCTCAGATCCAGACTCTTCAGGAGATTCTGAGATGCTTTGAAGTCTCTTCTCTGTGCTCATTAATTGAAAGCAGCTTGACATGGCCTTGGTGGAAATTACTTTCACTGGAAATCAATCTACCATCACAGAATTTATCCTCCTTGGTTTCTCTGAGCTCCCTGACCTGCACCTCCTCTTCTTCATTTTCTCCACCATTATCTATATAACCATTGTCCTGGGGAACATGTTGATTATAGTGGCAGTGGTCAGCTCTTCAGGGCTCCACACACCCATGTATTTCTTTCTGGCTAATCTCTCGTTCCTAGAGATACTCTATACCTCCACAGTAGTGCCCAAAATGCTAGCAGGTTTCTTGAGGAAGAAGGAGGCCATCTCTCTAGCTGGTTGCTTACTCCAATTCTTTATTTTTGGCTCACTGGCCACATCTGAATGCTTCCTTCTGGCTATCATGGCCTATGACCGATACCTGGCCATTTGCTACCCACTCCATTATTCACTCCTGATGGTATCCAAGCAGTGTGTGTGTCTGGTGGTCACAGCATGGCTAACTGGTTTTGCAGTAGATGGTCTAGTTGTGGTTCTGATGGCACAGCTAAAATTCTGTGGCTCCAACTACATTAACCACTTCTATTGTGATTTCATGCCCATAGTGGAACTAGCTTGTTCTGATCCTCGAGTGGCACAAGCAACAACATTCATCCTCTCTGTAATCTGCTTGACTATTCCATTTGGTTTAATCTTGACTTCCTATGCCCGTATCCTTATGGCTGTGCTGAAAGTACCCACAGGGGCCAGCTGAAAGAAGGCCTTCTCTACATGTTCCTCCCACCTGGCTGTGGTGTCCACTTTCTATGGAACACTTATGGTCATGTATATAGCACCCTCTGCTATTCGCTCTCAGCTTCTCTCTAAGGTCTTTGCTCTGCTCTACACTGTGGTCACCCCCATCTTCAATCCTGTGATCTATACCCTAAGGAACAAAGAGGTCCATCAGGCTCTCAAGAAACTGCTTTGCAATAAACAACAAGGTAATTCAGCCTGAAATGAGGAGTGATGGTAGTTCTGTCCTGTCCTTGGAATGTTTCCTCTAGTAAATCTTGGACTATATGGGAGAGAGGACAACTTTGTTTAGTTTGTACTTTTCTGAGATTCTCCATAGCAACTCTCTACTTGGGAAAATAATTTTCATTCAGTAAGTCGGAAAAAACCTTTTGCCATTAGAACACTAGGCAGAGTTTCAAGGGAAGACAGTTTAAATTCATCGTTGCATAATCTCACCTTAGAAAATGAAGTGTACATCTTGCTTCTTAGATCACAAGGAATATTTATTTCCCTCACTAAGATTGTCACATCTCTTTTTTCAACTCAAAAGCTACACTTATTTTGCCATTCTTCAAGCATGATTCATTTTCCATCAATCTCAATTCACCTTGAGTATTGTGCCTGCTCTTTACCCTCAGCTATCAGTGCTCTTTCCCCAAATTACTTTGATTTATTTAATTTTGTTTCTATTTTATTTATACTTCCATATGTGCACATTATCTCTTTGAAATATGTTACATACTCCATGAAGGCAGGAATTCTTTCCTTGTTGTTAATTGTATACCCAGAACCAAACATAATATCTGAGTTAACAGTAGATGCTTAATAAATATTTATTTGTTGATTGTTGGGTTGATTCCCCTAAAATATACTTATTTCTGATATGATATGAGGCAAAAACCTCATTGCCACTTCTTCATCTATCTATCTACTTATTTATTTATCTCTGTAATCAAGAGCCAATAAATATTCATGTCTATATGTGTCTGATCCTGAGTATATCTATTATTTCTGGGCAAGGTAAGCCTCTTTGAATGGTTGTGCAATGTATTTGCATTTTCTTAGGAGTGTGGACAGTTTGACTAGCTCCTCTCTCCCCTCCCCTCGGAAAATATAAAACAACAACATTTTTTCTGGACTCTCAACATATGCATAAAGAATGAGATGTGTATGGACCAACAGAATTCTGAGATTCTGGAGTTTGCTATCAAGTCTAGTCTTTTGCCTTCAGGTTTAGTCTTTTTAGAGTTATCTAAGTATAAATTTCAAAAGGAAAATCTCTAAATTGAGTAACTTTTATGCATCTCTAATCTTCTGGATGACTTTTTGATTCTTGAGGAAGATAGGGTTCTAACCCCTCATATATGTCACTCCAATTACTTATGTGGCTTGAAATTATTATTTTTTTCATGTGTTATGATCCAAAAATAAAAATATTGTCTAAGCCTTAGCTATGCCTCCTCTTTTTTCTCTTCCTACTTCCTTTCTTGTTCCTTTTAAGGGAATCCTCCCATATCTGGAATCACCCACAAACTCCCTCAATTTGTGGCTGCCTGCCCCCATTCTCCATTGTGAGAAGCACAAAGGATTTGGCTGGAGAATTATAATAAGAAATCCTGAGAGATATACAGTTAGTAGGGTGGTACAATGTTCATCAGAGCAAGATGTTACGTTAGGATAATAGCAGCAGCAGATTACTGTTGCCATATCCTTGATGTGATGGTCAGCAGGTTACTGAGTTCACTTACCTTGTTCTGTGATGGACTATTGAAGACCAAATGTGGTAAAAGATCCATGTCAGTAAACAGATACTGAACACAGGGAAAGGAACCCCTTTTAAGTTTTTCAGTTCATACCAGTTCAAATATTATTCTGTGGGCTGAGTCAAAGTCCAAGGTTCAGAATTCCTCAAGATTTTATGCTTCTTAAGAAAGAGGATGACTATGAAGGAAACATGATTCTCTCCCCCCCCCCCCCCCCAACCTTGCAAGGGATGCAGCCATGGGGAACTAAACATGTACATTTCTGTGCTTTTTTTTAGAACGCCTAGGCTTAAAGCAGCTTTGGGCTTTACCATCTGGGCAACCCTCATAGTTCTAGGAGAACATGAAGCTTGGTAGATATCTCTTATGCATTCATTGTTTTGTTGCTATTATTTGTAATTTATTTACCTTTAAATTCTATGTTAACAAAAAAATTCTGCAAACAGTATCTAATTATGTTTTTCTGCTTATTTAACAAGCCAACAACTTTATGCCAAGATAATGGGACTAGAACTCACTAAACATAGCCAGGTCAGAAAGAAAATGGATTTCATGAGTGAATAGGTGCTTTTGGTATGGTTTTTAAGTGGGTAATTCTACAAATATACATGCCCATCATAGAGAAAGATGGAGCTAAGAAGTTAAAGGACATTGACTCTGAAAACTGTCATAAGGATGACATTTACTCAATATTCTGCCCAGTGGCACATGCATATGCTCCTAGGATCAATATGGGCCTCAATACTTAAGTCCATTGTGGATATCTTCTCAAGGTGAGATGACTATTATGCTAAAGGCTCCCAGGTGATCCTTCTGGTCATTTTCCTTTCCTGCCCTCTCCTCCATTTTGCTATTGAAATATCAGTTCTAGCCCTAGTGTTGAGACTTGGTATGCTGAACTAGTATAGATGTGGGAGCTACTGCTAGACTTGTGTATTTGTGTATGGCTATGTGGTAGTGGTGAGGAATGAGAGTGGCCCTAGTATCCTCCCCACACCCCCATATCCTTTCTTTTGTTTGCCTTTTTTCACATTGAGGTTTTCTTGAATTCTCTAGTCTAGTCTGTGTGACCTTCTTTTAAGTGCCCCAGATGGAAGTGTCTTACTTTCAAGGCTGACTAACTTGTCTAAATTTTTCTGCAGAAATTCTTTAAGTCCTAACAATATATTGAACAAGGACATCATTTTTTTTTTAAATTTCATAATCAGAGCCCAATAGTTTTAAATGAAAATGCTAATTTAAGTGACATAGTGAATGTAAGTTTTTAAATACTAAAGTCAAATCGATTGTTAAATGCAAGTTATTAATGTCAGTCCTTTCTGTTTTGAAAAGGATTTATAAAAACAAAAGAATATTTGCAAAGCACTTTTCCAGGTTTTGGGAAAAATAAAAGATCTGTAAAACATTGTCCATACACTCTGGAAAAAAGACATTGAGTCCTTGGAGTTAACAGCAGAGAAAAATGGCCATAGAAGGGTAAACTGGGAATTCCCAATTTCTGTTTGAGGTCTTGTTTATCTTCAGAGTGGCAAAGATAAATTGAAGCTGTGTGGATATGGGATATGATGGGGGTAGAAATGCTCTAATGTGATTCCCCTTAATGAAAAAGACTGGTTTTGTGAACATCTACATATATGAATAGAGGTACTATTATGTTTAGGTAAGCTAAGATATCCAATCAGAAGTGATTAAATAGCAAAGGAGTCATTATATTTGAATCAGGGCCTGGGTGGACTCTGTGTAAATCAGTGGATGAACCGAATTTAAGAAATATGATCGAGATCATCTTTTACTATAGGGATTTACATATTTTTTATACATTTATTTATTTTTAATAGTCAGTAAGCATTCAAAGAGTAGGAGGAATATAGACCTTGTATGCTATGTTGTATTTAGCATAGAGCTTTATATTTTACTAGCTTAATAAATATTTCTTGAAAGAACGAATGATTAATTAATGCATTTCCCAGGCTGCAATGCTGGACTTTGAAACTTTCAAGATTCAGAAGGAAATTCTTGGTGTAGCACCACCTCTAGACTATCTCCCCATACTTGACACATATATTTGCAGGTTGGGTCCCTAGGGATATGACAATTACTCTCTCATGTTCAAAGGTAGGAGTACCCTGTGGATGTGTATTACTAATATTATAGCTCATGAGGTTCTGTTGATGAGCTTACCCTTAATAATCACCCAGTATCAAAGCAAAGTCATTTTAAAAGATGGCAAAGTAAGAATATTTTATAAAATATCCACCAATTAAATTTGGGAGAATTTATAGGAAATCTTTCACAAAGACATAGTATTAATGAGAAAGAGAGGGTACAAACTTAAGAATATAATAATAGTGAAGCTTACACAGAGGGAAAACGTACGGTCAAGATAACTCATATTTCGGGTCCCATAAGGCCCTTATATCCTTTCACTTGTCAGGTGATTCTCATGTTACTCTTCTTTGGTCAGAGTGTCTCTGCAGTGTAGATAGTTCATTGGGACTCTCTGGGACTGTTCCTTTATGTATTAACTTGACTTCCAGTGCTAGTTCCTTCCTAAATTGAGTCAATACTTCCTGCTGCCAGATATCATGGTCCTTAAAGGTGCTTTATTTCCTAGGTTACTATTAAGTTTAATATTGGGTTCCTGTTTATAATTTTTGACCATATTGCCTTGCTTGAGATTATGATTGTTACACTTGCTTTTTAAAATTCACTTGAAACAATGAATTCTACTCCAGTCATTCAGTTTAACTGTGTGGATCCTTTTGTTTTCAGTGTTTTCTTGTAAGCAGTATATTATTGGATTCTACTTTTTAATCCATTCTGCTTATGAAATGATTAAAATGAATAGATTAAGTAAATTAGTCCTATAGAATGGGTGGGTCAAAGAACAAATCAAAGAAACATCACTAATTTAATGAAACATAATTACACCAATGAGACAACATGTCAGATATCTTGGGATGCAGCTAAATTAGTAAGTAGAGAAAATCCATCTTTAAACACGTTCTTCAATAAATTATTAAAGAACGAATCAATGAATTGGTCATGCAAAATCCCAACTCTTAAACCCCACAATACCCAATTAAATGCCAAAATAGAAATTTTGAGAATCAAAGAAGAGATTAACAAAATTAAAAGCAAAGAAAGTCATTAAGTTAATAAAAGGGGAGATTAAAAAAAGGGTAAATTATTTGCTGATTTGATTAAAAGAAGGAAACCAAATTATAAATGTAAAATCACAAAAAGCTGAATTTACAACCAGTGAAAAAGGCATAAAAGAAATTATTACTACCTGTGAACTATTTTGCCAAGTTACATGTGGACAAAAATGAAAACCTAAATGAACAAGAGGAATATTTATCAAAATATGAAAAGGCCAAATTAACAGTAAAACAAATAGAGAACTTAAATAACATATACTTAGAAAAAGAAATAAAAAGGCCATAAATGAGCTCTCAAAGAAAAAAGTATTCCAGGATCAGATGGATTTAAAAACAAATTCTATCAAATATTTTATTTCAATACTTGAAAAAAATGAAAGGGGTTCTATCAAATTCCTGTTATGACATAAATATAGTCTTGATACTTGAATCATGGAGTATCAAAACAGAGAATATAAACTAATAGACTATTAGACAATATTACTAATAAACACTGATATAAACATTTAAAATAAAATATTAGCAAGGAAACTATAGCAACACATCATAGAGATTATTTACTCTTATAAAAATGAATTTATACCAAAAATGCTGGGCTTTGACACCAGGAAAACTATAAACATTATTGATAATAAGACCAATAGAATCATATTACATAGCAGTAGATGCATATAAAACTTTCAATAAGATTCAGAATCCATTCCTATTTAAGCATTAGAAAATATAGAGATAAATAGATCTTTCCTTAATGTGATATATAGTATCTTTGTAAAATCGTTCCATCAGTATACGAAATGGTAAAATAGAGGCCTTTCCAATAAGAAGTAAAGAAACGTTTTTCATCATTTTTAGTCAATATAGTTTTATAATTGCTAGCTATGTTAATAAGGCAGGAAAAAATAAAGGGAATAAGCAGAGATAAATGAAAAACAAAATTGTCACTGTTTTCAGATGATCTGATGATTTACTTAGAGAATTCTAGAGAATTAACTAAAAAAGTAGATGAAACAACAATTTCAGCAGTTTAAAAAATAACTGTTATTTCCCATGATGTGACCTAACAAATCCATGATGAATGTCTTTCCTTGCTTATGTTCTGATGCCCATACTTGACTATCATGTTTGTATTCATAACCCATGGAAACTCTTGTGTATTTATCACATAGCCCATGGAAGTCCATAGAAACCCCTGATTGTACATGTATCATGTAACCTATGGAAATCCTCTCCAATTGATGGTGTATAAAATACCCAGAGTCCTTTTCCTCAGTGCCCAGCCCTTAGAGGAATGATCCCTGGCTGGGTCCCCATACATGCATAATAAATCTCCTTTGAGTGGCTTCCTGCATGGCTAAAATGAAAATTCTGCAATGATATTACAGAGTGTTAATTACCAAAACAATTTGATTTTGACTAAGAAATAGAGAATATGATTAACAGAATAGAATAGACATAAAATATACAGCAGCAAATATACTCAAATACTTGACAGTCATTAGTATGATAAATTTATATAGTCTATTTAAATATCCAAGAAAAATGTCTAATATTTGACAAAAACTATCAGAAAAACTAGAAAACTGTCTGATAAAAACTAGGTATGGACCAAATCTCAATATAAGCTCCAAATGGGTAAATGACATACATGAAACATAATATCATAAAGTAGAGAAAGAAGAAAAGAAAACTATCTTCTAGATATGTGGATAGGAGAAGAGTTCATGACCAAAGGAGTGATAGAGAGAATCACAGAAGGTAATAAAGGCAATTGCGATTAGATAAAATTAAAAAAATTTTACAAATGAAACAAATGCAACCAAAATTAGGAGAGAGACGAATGGGAAAACATTTTTGAAGCAAGTCTTTCCAATGAAAGTCTCATTTTCAAAAAATGTAGGGAACTGATTCAAATTTATAAGACTAAAACCATATCCCTAATTAAAATGGTTAAAGGCTACGGGTAGATAGTTTTCAGTCAAAGAAATCCTGTCTATCAATAGCTGTATTAAAATGCTTTAAATATTTTCTAATCAGAGGAATGCAAATTAATACAACTCTGAGATTCTTCCTTACACATATCATCGTGACAGAATTGACAAAAAAAGAGGAAAATGACAAATATTGGAGAAGTCATAGGAAAACAAATAATTAATATACTATTGGTATAGCTGTGAACTAGCCTACCTAGCCATTCTGTAAAGTTATTTCTATCTATGCCCTAAAAGCTATTACATTATCTTTGATCCAGATCCTGCTTTTAGGTCTATACTCCAAAGATATCAAAGAAAGAGGAAAAAGATCCATATCTATAAAAGTATTACAGTAGTTTCTTTTCTGGTAACAAGATAACAAGATATTATTACATATATACAAATATCTACACATCTTTCTATCTCTATTGTGTACATATATATGCATATACATATATGTGTGCATGTACAATGAAAAAAGATTTGGAAGGTCATTTAGTTAGAGGGAGATCTCATTAATGCTAGTATTTTGTTTTGTTATCCACATAATGTTAAGAATCTAGAATTCCAATTAATCTAAGAATTCCAACATATTCAGTGAATTTTTGTGAAGAATTTAGGGAAGGATAGGAAAAGTCTTTTATGAGAAGACATAGTTTGATTATGATTTCCACCACTAGAGGGAGCAACAACCTTGCTGATGAGATCCCAAATCCAACTAAATATATATATGTGTATATATATATAAATGTATAAATAGATAAATACATAATGAAAAACTTTCTAAGAATTAGATATGTAGATAAAATAAGCCCACATAAATCATCAGCATTTTTGCATATTACAAAAAAATCTAGTAGGGAAAAACAGAAAGAGAAAGTCCATTTAAAACAATACAGAATATAGAAATTGGAGTTTTCCAGAAGCTCAATTAGAGCTCAATCAGAAGGCACTGAATTTTCTGTCATATAGAGGGCTTTGTTAGATGTCTACCTGGGAATATTGTGGAGTCTATTTGTACATATTGAGCAGAGAACCCTTAATGTCCTCTCTATTTTTTGGAGTCTGTCATTTTGTGTAATTATTTATTCTTACCTTTCTTTTGTCCCTTGATTCCATCTTAGCTCTATATCTCACATCTGCCATCCTCTTCTCTCTTGATCAAAGTCTCACATTATTTCAAGCAAATGCCATAAGTAGAACTCAAGTAAAGAACTTCTGCTTCTAAGTCTAGTTTGCTTTTTACAGTGATCGATATAGGAAGAACTGAATGAATTTGGAGTGAAGAACACTGAAATTGGGTTTGGTCAGAGAAAGTTTCATAAAAAACCTAGGAATTGAGTTGGACCTCGGAGGACACATGGAACTCAAGCAGACAAAAAGGGAGAAAATATCTAGCAGAAGAAAATATGTGAGCAAAGAAGATAAAATTAGGAATTTGTAAAAAAATTCTTTTTGGAGTCAGTAGAGTAGCCTGGAATTGTCTAGAAGAGCAGAGGCAGATACAATTGGGAAGGTAGATTAAGACCAGAGTTTAAGTGCATTTAAAAATAAACTAAGGAGTTTGGATTTATCAGTTAGTAGTAATGGACTGTTGAAGGTTTTTGAGCGGAGAAGTGACATAATGAAAGGACCACTGAGAAGGATTAATATTATTGTGAAAAGAGAAAATGACTGAAGAAAGGGAGCAGGAAAACTCTGAAAATAAACAACTTAGGAGGCTAGTCATAGGTATGAAGTGATAAAAATAGATTTTTGTTCTACTTTCTAGAAGACACTACTAGAGACCAACAAGACAGTAAAATTGATGTTTTCTGCAAACTTTCCATCCTCAAAGCCTTAAAAGAGTAAAGTTATGCACTAAATATAGAGTAACTCAAACAGAATACTCAAGATAAGAAACATCACAAAAAGTAAAAATACCATGAAATCATATTAGGGAACACAAAACGCATATGAGAAATATGTGTGGTATGAGAAAAGTAAAAAGCAACTATTTATTTATTTCCCCCCTTTTTAAATTTAGAATATTTTCCCATGGTTATATGATTCTTGATACCCCCTCCCCTGCTCTTTCCTCTTCACTACTGAACCTGACAAGCAGTTCCACTGGGTTATTCATGTATTGTTGTTCAAAATCTATTTCCATGTGATTCATATCTGCAATAGAGTCATCAAAAGACAACTTTAAAAAGAAAACATGTTCTATTTAAGTCAAATTGTATGACTTTGAAAACAAGATAAAAAGAGAAAATTTAATGATCACATATCGATTGCAAGAATAAGATAACATTAAAAAAATCTGCATGCTCTGGGGCAACCAGGTGGCTCAGTGGATTGAGAGCCAGACCTAGAGATTGGAGGTCCTAGGTTCAAATGTGTCCTCAGACACTTCCTAGCTATGTGACCCTGTGCAAGTCATTTATCTCCCGTTGCCTAGCCTTTACCACTCTTCTGCCTTGGAGCCAAACCTGGGTATTGATTCTAAGATGGAAGATAAGGGTTATTGGCAGCAAATAATACAACTAATAATTAAAAAACTTTCATGTTATATGGTAGCAAATGATACAGCAGTAATAAGTAATAAAAAAGTAATAACTTTTAAATACAATTAGCATTGAATCCAGAAATTGATACCAGAGAAAAACTCTGAACTTAAAATTCTACAATTTTGATTACAAACAACAAATTTTGCAAGCATCTATAAGAAAAATCTTTTGCTATAAAGAAATAATTTGAATTATCCAGAATTACTCTAAATTCATGTAAAATTGGAGGGAAGGAAAACACTCAAACTGCAAACCCTGATAATATATTTTGCAAATATGATTAGTGAAAAAAGTTGGGTATGCCCAAAAGAAAGGGATTTGAGGCATTTTTGAAAAAAAAAAAACAACCCAAATTCAAGAGGTGAGCAGAATATTTTACTTGTAAGAAGAGGGTGAGAGATAGTTGGGGTGTGGTTTAGTAACCTCTTGGTTGAAGTAAAAGGGCAAATCTCCTCCCCAGGTCATCCCTCCTTACTAGGGGGGCAACCTGGGGATTCTTGACACTTAGGGCTCCGCAATATGGTTGTACCAAGTTTAGAAAGTTAGAGGGAGAGGTTTTCTATTGAAGGAAACTATTGGGAGCCCGGTAAGTTGTTGGTGCAGAGCTCCACCCACATGAGCCTCTCCAATCCCCAAAACTAAATCTGATTTAAAATGGAGAACTGCTTTCCTTCCTCCCTCAATCCACAAGTTCTGTCTCCCTCCCAACTCAGTTATACAGATCCGACTGGAACAAACTAAAAGAGATTTTATTTCAGGAACAACTAATGAGGAATAAATGATGAGGGTGTCAGGGAAAAGGGGTACAGGGGGTCCCTAAGTTCCCTTCCCCCCAAATGCTCTTAAGAATATAATTATGGCTAACTATAGAGGAAGTATGGCAAGGCAAATGTTCAAGGCAAGTTTGTGAGCCTCAGGGGCTGGCTCCCCCACTGAAGTCCAGGCCCCCTGGCCAAACTGAAGAACTTTGTTAATATATCTTCCAAGATGGTCAGGAACTGATTGAGAGTCAATTTGCAGGGTTGTAGTTGCTGAAAGTCTTTGGAAACTCTTCAGATTTGTTTTTGAAAGTACTACAGCCCCCCAAATTCAACCTCCCTCCTTGCTGACCCTCCAAAACTAGAGAGAAATCCATTGGTTCTTCCCACAAGTCTTTGCACTGAGCCCAACTGTCATTCTCTCCCTCCTCAAAGTTCTATCAGTGAATTCCAATATGTAGGCTTGCTCCAAACTCTTACATTGTAAATGCCCAAACAAGAAAAACACAAGATAGTAAATAATTATATTTATTAAAAAAAGACAAAGTAGTGAATTAAAAGTTCATTTTATAAGACATCATGTAGTAAAACCCAGTGTGTGGGGGCAGCTGGGTTGTTCAATGGATTGAGAGCCAGGCCCAGAGATGGGAGGCCCTGGGTTCAAATCGGGCCTCAGACACTTCCTAGCTGTGTGATCCTGGACAAGTCATTTGACCCCCATTGCCTTTCCCTTACCACTCTTCTGCCTTAGAATCAAGACGGAAGGTAAGAGTTTAAAAAACAAAACAAAACCCAGTAGAATTGTCATTGGCTCCAGGAGGGGGGAGGGAAGAGGGGAGGGAAAGAACATGAATCACATAACCATGGAAAAAAATTCTAAATAAAACAAACAAACAAATAAATAAATGATTCTAAATAAATAAACAAACAAATAAATTTATTGATTAAAAAAAGGACATCATGTAAAGAAAAAAATGTTTAAGTGAAAGGAAAAAGAAAGAACAAAGACTGATCATTAAAGGTCAGAAAAGAATGCAAGGGTCAAATGATTTAAGGGGATTTGGATAATTAGAAGGGAAGGGGAAATTAACTCCCTTTAGACTAAATCCTATAACCTCTTATAAGTGAATTTTTTTGAAGTTTTGTGAATAAATAAGGCAGGATAAGAGAGAGAAGAGCTGCCCCTAGTTTGGTCTTTGAGTAAGGAGAGAAGAGATAATAATAGTCAATCAGCAAGAATGAAGACTGTGGGAGAAAAGGATCAAAAGAATGAACATGAAGGAATAAGATGAAGAAGTAGAGGAGAAAGGAAAGTGTACCACTAAAGCATGCTCTTCCTGGAAGAGAGGGGAGTCATATGCTTGTGATCAGAGACAGGATCCTTAAAATAAATTTTATCTTGTAGGACTTTGTACATCAGGAGGCCACCTTCCTCATGGAAGCACTATACCTTTAAAGACTTTATTCCAATCAAGGAGAAGTTATGGACCTCTCATGGGAGTCAGCACCCAGAGAATCAGACCTCTGGACCTCTAGAGACTGTGTACTGGGGAAAAAACTTATTCAGCTCTAGGTCTTCTCAGTGGGGCAAATGCTGTCTTTTTTAAAAAAAACATTTATTAATATTTATTTTTTAGAAAAGTTAACATGGTTACATGATTCATGTTCTTACTTTCCCCTTCACCCCCTGAGCTCCCCTCCCCCCAATAGCTGATGTGTATTTCCACCGATTTTAACATGTGTCATTGATCAAGACCTATTTCCAAATTGTTGATAGTTGCATTGTTGTGGTAGTTTTGAATCTACATTCCCAATCGTGTCTGCCTCAACCCATATGTTCAAGCAGTTGTCCTTTTTTTCCCACTCCTGTAGTTCTTCCTCTGAATGTGGGTAGCATTCTTTTCCACAAGTCCCTCAGAATTGTCCTGGGTCATTGCATTGCTGCTAGTACAGAAGTCCATTACATTCTATTTTACCACAGTGTATTGGTCTCTGTGTATAATGTTCTTTTGGCTTTGCTCCTTTCACTCTGCATCAATTCCTGGAAGTCTTTCCAGTTCACATGGAATTCCTCCAGTTTATTATTCCTTTGTGCACAATAGTATTCCATCACCAGCATATACCACAATTATAATGTTCAACCATTCCCCAATTGAAGGACATACCCTCATTTTCCAGTTTTTTGCCACCACAAAAATCGCAGCTATATTTTTGTACAAGTCTGTTTATCTATGATCTCTTTGGGGTACAAACCCAACAATGGTATGGCTGGATCAAAGGGAAGGCATTCTTTTATAGCCCCTTGAGCATGATTCCAAATTGCCAGCCAGAATGGTTGGATCAGTTCACAACTCCACCAGCAATGCATTAATGTCCCAGTTTTGCCACATCCCCTCCAGCATTCATTACTCTCCCCTTCTTTCATTTTAGTCAATCTGCTAGGTGAGAGGTGATACCTCAGAGTTGTTTTGATTTGCATTTCTCTAATTATTAGAGATTTAGAACACTTTCTCATGTGTGTGTAAATAGAAATAGTTCTAGTCCATTCATAGTTAAAACTCTACTTACCCGAGATGATGTCATCCCCACCTCCCATAGTAGGGAGGGGAAATGAGTTACCCCATGTGACAATAAGTAACAAATCAAGAACAGGGGACTGCCCTTTAGGCAGTCCAAATCAGTGCAGAGGCTGCCATTTGGCCACTTGAATTAGAGGTGGATCCATAGGAAGTGACGAAAGACACTATCTCTTCAAGTAGGTTGGTTACTTCCTGCTAAGGGAGTTCCCGCTTTGAACTTAGTGCTGAAGGATCTCGGATGAGACTGCAGGCAGCTTCTACTCTGAATGGTCACGTGGGTAAGTTAGGCTGACTTCCTTGGCCTACCTTGGCATTTTTCCAAGACTCTACCTTAAGTAGGTTCTAGCCTATCTGATTGCTAGCTCTTGTGGCTTGTAGTCTAATTTATTTAGCCTTATAAACTTCTCTCTCTGTCCAGGCCTCTCCAGGCCTGGACTAGCCTCTCCCTCTCTCTATTTTCCTACCTTTTACCTTCCTAATTGTAAATAAACTACCTTAAACCTGATCCTGACTTGGGTCTATTTTAATTATGGAATCAATCTGAATTGTTGATTCCTGGCGGCCACACTTTAAATACATATCTGTATAATATCTAAAATCTCTCTCTTACATGTGCTTATTGATGCTTTTGATTTCTTTATCTGAAAATTGCCTATTCATGTCTCTTGCCCATTTATCAATTGGGGAATGGCTTGATTTTTTATACAATTGGTTTAACTCCTTGTATATTTGAGTAATTAGACCCCTGTCAGAGTTTTTTGTTATAAAGATTTTTTCCCAATTTGTTGTTTCCCTTCTGATTTTGGCTACATTGATTTTGTTTGTACAAAAGTTTTTTAGTTTGATATAATCAAAACCATTTATTTTACATTTTGTAATTTTCTCTAACTCTTGCTTGGTTTTAAAATCTTTTCTTTCCCAGAGATCTGACAAGTAAACTATTCTATGTTCACTTAACTTCTTTATAGTTTCCCTCTTTATATTCAAGTCATTCACCCATTCTGAATTTATCTTGGTGAAGGGTGTGAGATGTTGATCTAAACCTAATCTCTCCCATAATGTTTTCCAAATTTCTCAACAGTTTTTGTCAAATAGTGGATTTTTGTCCCCAAAGTTGGGCTCTTTGGGTTTATCATACACTGTCTTGCTGATGTCACATACCCCAAGTCTATTCTACTGATCCTCCCTTCTGTCTCTTAGCCAGTACCATACCATTTTGATGACTGCTGCTTTATAGTACAGTTTAATATCTGGTACTGCTAGGCCCCCTTCCTTCACATTTTTTTTCATTATTTCCCTTGATATTCTTGATCTTTTGTTCTTCCAAATAAACTTTGTTATATTTTTTTCTAATTCAGTAAAAAAGTTTTTTGGTAGTTTGATAGATATGGCTCTAAATAGGTAAATTAATTTGGGTAGAATGGTCATTTTTATTATGTTAGCTCGTCCTACCCATGAGCAATCAATGTTTTTCCAATTGTTTAGATCCAGCTTTAATTGTTTGGAAAATGTTTTGTAGTTGTGTTCATATAATTCCTGTGTTTGTTTTGGTAGATAGATTCCTAAGTATCTTATATTGTCTAGGGTGATTTTAAATAGTGTTTGTGTTTCTCTTTCTACCTCTTGCTGCTGTGATTGCAGTTTTTTTAAACTCTTGCTTGGTTTTAAAATCTTTCCTTTTCCAAAGATCTGACAAGTATACTATTCTGTGTTCACCTAATTTACTTATAGTTTCCTTCTTTATATTCAAGTCATCCACCCATTCTGAGTTTATCTTGGTGTAGGATGTGAGATGTTGATCTAAGCCTAGTCTCTCCCATACTGTTTTCAAATTTTCCCAGCAGTTTTTGTTAAATAGTGGATTTTTGTCCTAAAAGCTTGGATCTTTGGGTTTATCATAGACTGCTTTGCTGATGTTACTTATCCCAAATCTATTCCACTGATCCTCCATTCTGTCTCTTAGGCAGTACCATATTGTTTTGATGAAGGGTACCTCAGGTCAGCTAAGGATGAGTGGCTGAGTCCCCGGGGTTATATGAAATCAATTGGCAAAATACAAAGAATAAAATTCAAGAAAAAAGAAGAAAAAATTAACTTATGAATGAAATGTAAAATGTGCAAAAAATCTAGGGAAAATAAACTTAGACCTTTGAATGAAGGCCTAATTAAAGTGAATTCAGCAGTTTGCAATTACCCATTCAGGGCCAGGACTAAAGGAAATGTCTCTCTCTGATCTGACTTACCATCAGCTTTTCAGGGAAGTGAGCCAAATAAATAACTAATCTTAGGTGCTTTCTAGGAATCTAAGTTGAGGGGACTCACATCCTCTAAAGTTTTAGAAAAGACTGGGACTCCAGGACTCAAACCCCAATTTCTAAGCCCTAAAGTATTGGCATAGAACTCTGCAATCCATGCAGATTTTAGTCAGTCAAGTCTCTGACCATGTGCTTTCTTTAGCATGAATTAACGGCTTTTATATTCCCTTCTGGAATCAGAGAGGCATTTAATCATAATCCCATAGTTTCAAGGCTCTTCAGGTGTTTTCATTAAGCTTATAAAAAAGATAAATAATGATCATATATGTACTTCCAGTACAAGATGAGAAAAGGGAAAAATCAATTGCTCTAATTAAAAAAATGTTATGTTACCTAAAAATGAGATTTTCATTCTGTGAGTGTAAATGGATCTTACAAATAGCAGATTCACAACGCACATTCAAATAGAGTATCATAATTTCCAATAGCACATTTTAAAACAATAAACAATGATGTTTAAAATCATATACTTGTTACAACTTTTAAACCTTGGCTAAGAGTTTCTCAAAAAATTCTGTTATTTTTTTCCATATAAAAATCTGATATTAAAAAAAAACCTTCTGGTCTAAATCATCTTCAAGAATTCTAGACCCTTCTGATAAAAGAGGCTAAAACATAGACTAATATATATATATATATGACAACAATTCTTCACAATAAAATATATAAAGCTTATCCTTTAAGACAACAATTCTTTAAAATAAATACATAAAAACCTTATCATTTATACAGAAGGGTACTAAGCATCTAAAGTAAATTTTTAAAAGACCTCTCATAAAATTACAATTTAAATCTCAAGGCAAGCACCAAACTCTCCAAAGTTGAACACAATTAAGGCAATTTTAACTTTAAAATGTGTAAGCTGTTCAAAGGGTACGAGAACATAGCATTGTTGTTGATTACAGTAAAAATGAAACCTGAAATAAATTAGGAAATATAATGAGTATCAGATAACAAGCTGGTCAAAACCTCTTACCAGTTCTAATAGATTTTTCTCATTATTTGGGAATTACAATAAAATCACAAACAGAATTAATCTAGCAACCACAAACTTCATTAACTTAAAATGATTCAGTGCAACAGGAAATCAACGAAATAAGCAAGATTAATTTGCAAAACTAATTAGCAAAATACAGTAAGATACAGTCTCTTTAAAACAGAAATAAAACTCATTCATTTCTGAGGTTTAAAAGTTCACCCCTGGTTCAATTTAAGGTTCTTTTGATTGAGTTCTGCTGAGTTTAAGGAAGTTTTTTTTTTTTTTTTAAATTTCAAAGTTCTGAGCAGGTATGGGGGTGAATAGGCCATGTGGCCAAGAGGTTCAGACACTAGGTCCACGTGGGCTGGGGGTTAGAGAAAAGCTTAGGTCAGTTTTGTAGAAAATACCCACATGGAGAGCTTGTTGGGGGTTGCCTAAATTAGGTCTTTAGAGAAACACATGGAGGGCTAGAATGCAGGCCATTACCAAGAGTGGGGGGAGGCAATACCAAATCTTTAGCAGCAGCCAAAGAAGATCTCGGCAAGTCAGGACTGGGTGGCAGTTAAAGCTGTAGCTGGAGGGAGCGGGGGTGGGGGGGAGTCATCGCTGTTGGGGTTCGGGGTTCTGGACTCCAGCAGCACCAGAGACAGGATCAGAGAAGTGGTCTGCTCGGGTGAGTCAGGAAACGGAGATCACAGGGACTGGGACTCTGGCAGGCTCGAGGTGCAGCAGGAAGGGAGATCAGGTCAGGAGTCAGGAGATCAGCAGCAGAGGCACACTGGCTGGGCACCAGCATTTTGGTTTTAAAGCCAAAAGCCAGAATTGGCTGGCCTGACCTCCCAAGGTGGTTTTGGCTAGAATGGCTGGCTGAGTCCCGCCTGAGGCAAAAACGTGCTGTTCTTTTAGCAAAAGCATGGCGAGGAAAGCCACTTTCCTTTTTTAAAAAATTGCCCCAAAAGGTTGAGCAAGATGGCCAAAAAACAGGCATGGCTCTCTTTAGGCTATCTGGAAAATTGAGAGTTCGAATTTCAACCTTCTGGTTTGCCAAACTGTTATGATTAAAAATGATGAGGGCCGAGATCAAAAGGGAGAATAGTATTTTAATAAAAGCCATGCTGATAGAGATAAACTGACCACGGGCCTGTAAGAAACCTATTCCAACATCACACCTCTGCCATTTACCTTTCCTCTCTCCACGAGCTCAGGTAGCTAAAGCAGAAGTTCCAAGTCACTTCCCCCTAATTCCAAACAGTCCCTCACCTTGAATACGTCATCCAAAACAGGAAACCCATGAAACCCATTGGACCACGGAAATGTAGTTTTAAGGACCCCCACAGGTCCACAGAAGTTTGTCAAACACTATATTGAGGTTCAATCCTTCCAAATAGAACCCCAGGTGATTTTAACTAACACAACAGTTTAAGACCTGGTACTGCTAGGCCATCTTCCTTCACATTTTTTTTTCATTATTTCCCTTGATATTCTTGGTCTTTTGTTCTTCCAAATGAACTTTGTTATAATTTTTTCTAATTCAGTAAAAAAGTTTTTTGGTAGTTTGATAGGTATGGTACTAAATAAGTAAATTAATTTTGGTAAGATTGTAGCTCATCCTACCCATGAGCAATTAATGTTTATCTAATTGTTTAGATCTAGTTTTAATTGTGTGGAAAGTCTTTTGTAGTTGTGTTTGTATAATTCTTGTGTTTGTCTTGGCAGATAGATTCCTAAGTATTTTATATTATCTAGGGTGATTTTTAAATGCAATTTCTCTTTCTACCTCTTGCTCCTGGGATGTGTTGGAAATATATAGAAATACTGATGATGGATGTGGGTTTATTTTGGATCCTGCAAATTTGCTAAAGTTTTTGATTATTTCCACTAGCTTTTTAGTTGATTCTCTAGGATTCTTTAAGTAGACCATCATATCATCTGCAAAGAGTGATAGCTTGGTCTCCTAATTGCCTATTTTAATACCTTCAATTTCTTTTCCTTCTCTAATTGATACAGCTACTCTTTGTGGTACCATGTTAAATAATAGAGGTGATAACGAGCCTCCTTATTTCACCCCTGATATTATTGGGAATGCTTCTAATTTATCCCCATTGCAGATGATCCTTGCTGATGGTTTTAAATATTTACTGTTTATTATTTTTATGAAAGGCCCTTCTATTCCTATACTTTCTAGTGTTTTCAGTAGGAACAAGTGTTGTATTTTGTCAAAGGCTTTTCCAGCATCTATTGAGATAATCATGTGATTTTTGTTGGTTTGCTTGTTGATATGATAAATTATGTAGATGGCTTTCCTAATATTGAACTATCCTTGCATTCCTGGTATAAATCACACCTGATCATAATGAATAACCCTCGTGATCACTTGCTGGAGTCTTTTTGCTAGTATTCAATTTAAGTTTTTTGCATCTGTGTTTATTAAGATTGGTCTGTAGTTTTCTTTCTATGTTTTTGACCTGCCTGGTTTTGGAATCAGTATCATATTTGTGTCATAAAAGGAATTTGGTAGAACTCCTTCTTTGCTTATTAAGTCAAATTGTTTGTATAGTATTGGGATTAGTTGTTCTTTGAATGTTTGATAGAATTCACTTGTGAATCCATCAGGCCCTGGGGATTTTTTCTTAGGGAGTTCTTTGATGACTTGTTTGATTTCTTTTTCTGATATTGGATTATTTAAGTATTCTATTTTTTCTTCTGTTAATTGAGGCAATTTATATTTTTGTAAATATTCATCCATATCTCCTAGATTGCTATATTTATTCCCATATAATTGGGTAAAATAGTTTTTAATGATTGCTTTAATTTCCTCTTCATTAGAGGTGAGGCTGCCCTTTTCATCTTTCTTACTGTTAAGTTGGTTTTCTTCTTTCCTTTTTTTAAAATTAGATTAACCAATGTTTTATCTTTTTTATTTGTTTTTTCAAAGAACCAGTTTCTAGTCTTATTTGTTAATTCAATAGTCCTTTTACTTTCAATTTTATTAATTTCTCTTTTAATTTTTAGGATTTCTAATTTATCTTTCATCTGGGGATTTTTAATTTGTTCTATTTCTAGTTTTTTAATTTGTTTGGCCTATTCATTGACTTCTGCCCTCCCTAATTTGTTAATATATGTACTCAAGGATATAAATTCCCCCCCCCCCCCCCGCCCAGGTACTGATTTGGCTGCATCCCATAGATTTTGGTATGATGTCTCATCATTGTCATTTTCTTCAATGAAATTATTAATTGTTTCTATGATTGATTCTTTAACCAATTTTGGAGAATAATATTCTTTAATTTCTAATTAATTTTTGATTTGCCTCTCCATGTACCCTTGGTAATTATTATTTTTTTATTGCATTATGATCTGAAAAGGTTGCTTTTATTATTTCTGCTTTTTTGCATTTGTTTGCCATGTTTTTATGCCATAGTACCTGGTCAATCTTGTCAATGTACCATGTGCTGCTGAAAATAACGTGTATTCCTTTTTGTCCCTATTTATTTTTCTCCATATATTGATTAACTCCAATTTTTCTAAGATTTCATTCACAACTCTTACCTCTTCCTTATTTATTTTTTGGTTTGATTTATCCAGATCTGATAGAAGTAGGTTCAGGTCTCCTGCTAGTATTGTTTTACTATCTATTTCTTCCTTAACATCCAATAATTTCTCTTCTAAAATTTTGGATGCTGTACCATTTGGTGCAAACATGTTGAGTAATGATATTTCTTCATTGTCCATATTACCTTTTATCAGAATGTAATTTCCTTCCCTATCTCTCTTTTTTTTTAAACCCTTACCTTCTGTCTTGGAGTCAATACTATGTATTGGCTCCAAGGCAGAAGAGTGGTAAGGGTAGGCAATGGGGGTCAAGTGACTTGCCCAAGGTCACACAGCTGAGAAGTGTCTGAGGCCAGATTTGAACCTAGGACCTCCCGTCTCTAGGCCTGACTTCCCTATCTCTTTTAACTAGATTTATTTTTACTTTGGTTTTGTCAGATATCGTGATTGCAACTCCTGCCTTTTTTTTTCTTTTTGCTCCAGCTTTTTACCTTTACTCTGTTTATGTCTACCTGTCCCATGTGTCTTTCTTGTAGACAACATATGGTAGGATTTTGTTTTCTAACCCTCTCTGCTATTTGCTTCCATTTTATGGGTGAGTTCATCTCATTCATATTCAGATTTATAATTACCACCTGTGTATTCTCCATCATTTTGATTTCTTCTCCTAGTCCTGCCCTTCCTTCTTTCACTATTTCCTTTTAAACCAGTGGTTTGCTTTTACTCAGTCCCCTAACTCCCACCTTTATTTTACTTCCCTAGCCACCCCTTCCCTTCTTATTACCCTCTTATTTTCCTTTATCTTCTATTAAATTCCCTCCCTCCTCTCTTTTCCTCCCTTTTGGTACTTCCTATCCCACTCCCCCCACCTTGGTTTTTCCCTCTCAACTTCCCTGTAGGGTAAGATAGAATTAGATACCCCAATAGATCTAAATGCTCTTCCTTCTCAGAATTGATTCCACTGAGAGTAAAGTTTAAGTATTACCTATACTTCCTCTCTTTCTTATAATTGTGTTCTTCCTCTCTTTCTTATAATTGTGTTCTTCCTCTCCCCCTCCCATGCCAGTCTTTATGTAGTATAAATTACCCTATTTTTCTTATTTCTTCTAGTTTCTCTTGGTGCCATCTTCTATTTCCCCCTTCCCCCCCCCCCCATTTTATTTCTTTCTTTCTATATCATCTTAAATTGCTTAGTAACCCAACCTCTACTTGTGGATAGTTCTTCTAACTACTATGACAGTTAATACAGTTTTTGAGCTACTTTTTGAATACGAAAGTGAAAGTACTTGTTTGGTAACAATGCAGAACACACAGTTTTAGTAACTATGGCATGTAACCTTTCAGTAAAGTGTCAATACGGCTTCATTAAAGTAAACTGAATCTCTTGTTAAAGGGTTTATTTCTTTGGTTTATTATATCACAATCTGAAAAAAGTTTTAAGGAATCCTAGAGAACCAATTAAAACATTAGTTGAAATAATTAACATCTTTAGTAAAGTTGCAGAATTCAAAATATACCTACATAAATTATCAAGATTTCTACACATTACCAAGAAAACCCAGCTACAAGAGATAGAAAAAAATGTATTCCACATTAAACTAATTGTAGTTAATTTAAAGTACTTGGATATCTATCTGCCAAGACAAACCTAGAAACGATATGAGCACAATTATAAAATACTTTTCCCACAAATAAAGTTAGTTCTAAGGACTTGGAAAAATATTAGATGTTTATGAGTAAACTGAGCCAATATAATAAACATGACAATTCTATGTAAACTAATCTGCTTATTCAATACCCTACTAATAAAACTTCCTAAAATTTTTATAGGTCTAGAAAAAATTAATCTCGAAGAATGAAAAGTCAAGAATATTTCTACAAAAAATGTGAAGGAAAGTGGTCTAGCAGTACTCTATCTCAAACTGTATTTCCAAGTAGTAGTCATCAAAACAATCTGGTGAAATAGATTTGTGGATCAGTGGAATAGATTATGTACATGATACATAGTAGTAAATGACCATATTATTTTGATATTTGATAAATACAGATCTAAGCTTTTGGGATAAGAACTCACTATTTGACAGAAAGTGCTAGGAAAACTGGAAAGCAGTTTGGAAGAAATTAGTAGATCTCACACTATAAACTGAGATCAGGTCAAAATGGGTACATGATTTAGGCAAAAAGCATAATAGCCATAGGCAAATTAGAAGAGCATGGAATAGTTTATTTGTTAGATCTATGAACAAGGGAAGTATTTATGACCAAATAGGAGATGGAGAGGATTATAGGTTGTAAAATGGACGATTTCGATTATATTAAATTGAAGAGATTTTACACAGCCAAAACCAGTGCAACCAAGATTAGAAGGAAAGCAGAAAACTGGGGAAAAATTTATAGCAAATATCTCTGATAAAGACTCCAGATATATGGAAAATTAATTCAACTTCATAAGAAGATGAATCATTCCCTAGTTGATAAATGGTAAAAAAAATTGAACAGGAAATTTTCAGACAAAGAAATCAAAGCTATCTATAGTCATATGAAAAAAATGTTCCGAAACCCTTTAAAAACCCTTACCTTCTGTCTTATTATCATTATCAATCCTAAAACAGAAGAGTGGTAAGGGCTAGGCAATCACAGTTAAGTGACTTGTTCAGGGTCACATAGTTAAGAAGTATCTGAGGTCAGATTTCAACTTAGGTCCTCCCAGTTCCAGACCTAGTGCTCTTTCTACTGTGCTACCTACCTATCTCTAAATCATTTTTTATTAGAGAAATTCAAATTAAAACAATCCAAGGTACCACCCCACACCTATCAGATTGGCTAAAATGACAGAAAATGAAAATGATAAATTTTGGAGAGAATGTGGGAAAATTGGGACACTAATGCTCTGTTGCTGGAGTTGTAAACTAATCCATCCTGTTCTGGAGAGCAACTTGGAACTATACTCAGAGAGCTTTAAAACTATACAGATCCTTTGATCCATCAATATCATAATGAGACTGACCTGAAGAGATAAAAAAGGGAAAAATACCAGTTTGTACAAAAACTTTTATAGCAGTTCTTTTTGTGGTAGCAAAAAAATTGGAAATCTAGGGGATGTTCATTAACTGAGGAATGGTTGAATAAGGTGTGATCTATGATTGTAAAGGAATAGTATTGTGTTATAAGAAATGTTAGAAAAACCTGGAAAGGCTTACATGAACTGACACAAAGTAAAGTGAACAGAGTCAGAACATTGTATACAGTAATTGCAGTATTATATATGATGAACAATTGTGAATTTAGCTATTCTCATCAATACAGTAATCCGTGACAATCCGAAAGAACTCATAATGAAAACTACCATCCACCTCCAGAGAAAGAAATGATAGAGTCTGAATGGTGATGGAAACATACTAATTTTCACTTTCTTCATTGTTACTTGTTTGAGTTCTCTTCCACGAAGTGACTAAAATGAAAAAATGCTTTACATGGAGGGGGAGAATTTAAAAAATGTATGTTAAAATTGTTTTTATATGTAACTAGGGAAAATATATTATTATTAAAGCATTTTCTTCCTTGAATCACTTATAAATATTGTTTATTTTCTCATTATTCTATATCTCATTGTTATTCCCTCCACAGTTAATAATTTAATAAATTTTGCATACCAACAAATCAATAAATGTTAATTAACAATGAATATAATAAATAACAATAAACTCTATAAATAAACATTGAATGAATAAGCAGACAAAATGGTAAAAGGCAACATAGTATATAACAAAAGATGTGATTTTATTCTGAATTCAATAAACTTAAAAAGTTCCCTATTACTTCTAACACAAACAAACTCTTTTTCCTCATTTTGATGTTTAAAGATTTTGATGAACTGAGATTTTTTTTGGTCTTTTTTAGTCAGCCTATGCATTAATATCCTTCAGAGCTGTTGAAAGCTCTCCAACAGCTCCAGGAATCTGATAAGGAAAGGGTTTAGATGAGAAAGAATGAAACTGGAGACCATCTGTCAGCTCATGGCTGCTCCTTTGACTGGCAATGAGCTCAAGATTTTATTTTATACAGTATTCAACAAAAAACCCTTTCATCCAAAGCCCAAAGAAGTTTCACAGTTGCACAGACACAGAATTACCTCATCATTGGTATATAGTTTTACAAAGAATTTTCTCATGAAGATAATGCCGGATGAGAAAAAGTCCCAAGGTTAAAAATAAGCCTCACTTTATCTAAAAGTGGAATTTTGCCTGAGCTCACCACTCTGTGACCTTGGGATGCCTGGAGCAGTATGAGAGATATATCAACAGCTGCAACTTGACTCTGCTGAGTGAAAAAAGGCTGTTTACTCATTAAGTGCTGGTTTACTAAGAACTTAAAGCTTCCTAGGAAATCAGATTATAATGCTTTCCAATAAGAAAAGGTATGGATCATAAAAGGAATCAGAGAAGAGTTTCAGATTTTTATTTTAGATAGCCCGTCCTGTCTGCGTTCTGATTCAGAGCAAAAAGGTCAAAGCATAGCCTTGCTGGACTGCATTGATCTTTTGATGGGGTCCAGATGAAAATATCTATTGTAGACTCTGTTTCTCTCAATGACTTCCAAAAAAGGAGCCTCTAGGAGGGGTAAATTATTTTGGATTAACTATTATGGGTTAAACCAGGGGAGTTGACTTAAATATTAAATGTGGGTCCAGAAGGGTGTGAGGGAGATAGGAATGACAAAAGGTAGGACCAAACAAGGTAGGGAGACTGGATTTAACTGCTAAGGAAATGTCTGTTAATAGAAGTGGCAGTTAGGCCTAACTGCCACTCAGCACCATCTAGACAAGGCCTATGGAAACTGGCAAGCAAATGACAAGGTTTTATAACAAATTTAATTAAGGGAACTATGGTAAAGGATGGGAATAGGGGTTTCTACACTCTCAGACTAAGGGCAAAGCACAGGGTCAGGGGAGGGACTTATATATACTCAACTGAGACCTAAGCAAGACAGGGTCCAGAGAATAGCAGGACTGAAGTGGGTACCCTCACAGCAGAGTCCAGACTCACTCCAGCAATGTTCCATCTCCTCCAGGACCACTAGCAGTACTCTTTCAGGTGGGTAGATTTTGGGAACTAACCCAGCCCAAGTTAACCTGCAACTCAGGTTGGGATTAATAGTCTCTACCAAAATCTCCCACAGATAGATGTCAGTCTTCCTTCAGGATCTCTGGAAATCTGAGGTCTCCTAGGGTCAGTTACAACTTGTCCCATCCACCATGGAGTCCATCTCAGAGAGAGAGGCACACTTCCTGCTTCCCCATTCCATTTGGAATTCTCAAGCCCTTTCTGTTAGGTCTCCTAAATAATAACTAAGTAATCCTCCTCACAACATAACCAATCTCCTAGTAGCCAAGCCTTTCAGGCTTAGGCTACCAGAATCAATCACAAAGCTCTATCAGCCGTATTGATCACAATGGGAATCCAGATAAAAGGCCCTATCAAAGACCCTATTTCTGTGATTGGCTCCCAACACAGAGCCTCTATGGTTCATCTATAGTTGGCTTATTTTCTAATTCTGACCCTACAATGCTTCACAGCTTCCCACTGGCCCTATAACCTTTTTGCCCTTTCTTACTTCCACCTCATGCAATCCCTAGTTTCCTTTAAGATTTAGCTTCTATCTTTTCCTAGTTCCCCAGTTCTAATGTTTCCCCCTACAAAATCGTCTAGTGGTTGATTTTAAATGTCATATTTATTTATGTATGTGTTGGTTTTCTCTCTCTTCAAACTTTAATGTCACTGAAGAAAGGAATAATTTCTCTTTTGTTTTTGTATTCCTATTGTTTTATACACTGTTCATAATAGTGTTTAATAAATATTTGTTGTTTTATGAATGAATAGATTTGGAATGAGCAAATCTGGGATAAAACACTAGTTCTGAAACTTTTCAGTTATGTGATCATGGACATGGCATTTTCCCATGCTGAATCTCAATTACTTCATGTATGAAATACCATAAAATTACTAGCACTATCTATTTTACAGAGTTATAGTGATAAAAGGTTCTTGAAAGTCTCTAAGCCCAATATAAATATGAGTTATTATTTTTTATAACCATTGGATCCCTGGCTTTATTTTCTTTAAGAACTTATTTTCAATTTTTTTGGTCAACCTCGTGAAGTGAATACTCTTTTGCTAATATATGTATGTAATCTGATAGGAAAGGGAAAATATCTGGAAATATAAGAAAAAATAGGAAACACTATTGTATATTACTTTCTACTTTCCTTAAAAGGCTATGAAAGGAATTGTATCATTGGAAAGGTAAGCATGTTAATGATAGAGATCTGTGGTAGAAAACAAGGAGCATGATATCCCTGAGTAATTTGTCTAGGGTTTTGAAATTGAAGAGAGATAATGGAACATGGGAGAAATGAGGGAGCAAGAAGAAACAAACTCAGGAGACAAGATCCCCAAGGATATTGCCTCCTGTTTATGCATAGAAAAACATTCTGTAAAAAGTTATCTAATCAGTATTTTCTGACACCCCAGAGACCCTTTTACTTAAGACTTGTGCTTGAGCTGTATTATTCTTACAGATACAGGCAGCATATCACAAGATGGATAAGAAGTTTCTGCAGATGGGGAAATTGATTATCTTACAGTCACTACATTGTTCCACTGCCTTTCAAACATTGTCATATTTGCCAAACTTGAGGAACTTTCTAATTCCTGGATTTGAAAATGTTATCAGGTAAGAGAATCTTTCAAGAACATAATACTTTGTGCTTTATAGTTCAATACTTACCTGATAGACTAGAAAGTATTACTGAGTGATAACCAAGCTTGTGCCCCATAGCAGGAGGGAAGCATAATCTGTTTTTCCATATTGATTATCCTCTTGACTTCCTTCTTTTGTCATTAGGTTTGAATATTAATTTTTAGACTGTTCCTGAAGAAAGTATTTATGTTTTACTATCAAAATTGATTAGGAGATGCTTTTCATTCCTTTTGTGGAAGGTAGTTGAATATACTGAACTCTTTGTAAAGCTATATACGTTTTTTCTATATTGATCAACAGTAGCTTACTCTACAATCTATGGATGATTAAGTGAGAAATAGCATTCTGCACATATTTTCAATATTAATTAAAGGGTTAAAACACAAGTGCAAACTGTAAAGTCCTGTTCTGGGACCCCCAGTTTGTTTAGGGATGGTGAGCTTAAACAAAGGAGAAAATTTCATGTGGAGGAGGGGAGGGGAGTGGGTTGTAGATTCTACTGAAGACTTCTAGGAAGACCTTGGCTTTGTTTTAGAAATAGTGTGACCTTCAACATTTAAGTTGCATAAGCATATTGGGCTTATTGTAAATTACATTGTTAGTGGAAGGTATTGTTCTAAGCATAGTTGTTCTCATCTACCCATTCTGCCAGGGGAAGTCTTCACATGCTTGGGCAGACATCCCCCTAACTCACTGATGGGTTTGAGGCCCATCAGTTACCATAAACCTGATTTAGCCTAGTTGCTGAGACAGGTTCACTAAGGTATGGTTGTTGTGTATACTACAGCTTCTCGGAGAGCCACAAGTAAGTGTTGGGTGAAAGGCAGACACTAAAGATAGATGACCATCCCTGGAAAGGATCTCAGAAATCCTCACAGCAGAGGTGCTAGTCCTCCCTGAACATCATATACATCCTACCCTACCATGTATATGAAATTATGTAAGATGTTGGAGAAGGAAAAAAGTTTAGAAAATACATTGAACCTGCCCTTTGAATATTATAGTTTTGTCATTAGATTCTAAACTATTAACAATAATTTGATTTCTTTACACCAATGAAACACAATATTCTGATGTTTTGGTGTCATTTTTGGAAGTAGAGTATTAAAGTGAATAATATATATAATCTACATATCTATATACCAAGGGGGCCCATGTCAGTGCTCATCCACATTTTTACCTTTAGAATTATCACAGTTATCCAAGTAGGAGGGAATGAGCAACCAAGGGAACCATAACTGATTTAATGAGCCAAAGTTAGTAGTTTTTACCTTTTTATTTTCTTTTGCAGAAATGACTAACTATACTTCAGTAAATGAGTTCCTGCTTCTTGGAATTACAGATACTCAGGAACTTGAACCATTCCTCTTTGCAGTTTTCCTTACCATCTACATTCTTATCCTTATTGGGAATGGTGCCATCCTGGCAATTGTCATCTATGAACCTCGACTCCATTCCCCCATGTATTTCTTCTTGGGCAACCTCTCCTGTCTGGACATCTGGTACTCCACAGTGACACTTCCCAAAGTGCTAGATGATTTCCTTTCCACCCACAAGACAATTTCCTTTATGGGTTGTATCATCCAACTGCACTTCTTTCATTTCCTTGGTAGCACAGAGGCCATCCTCATGGATGTCATGGCCTTTGATCGCTTTGTGGCCATCTGTAATCCACTCCGTTATATGCTTCTCATGAACCACCAAGTGTGCCTCTGCTTAGCTGCTACAAGCTGGATCACTGGTTTCTCCTATGCTTTGCTTCATTCCATCATGACTTCTCGCTTGACCTTCTGTGGATCTAATCACATCCACCACTTCTTTTGTGACATCAAGCCACTACTGGAGGTGGCTTGTGGAAACACTGAGCTGAACCAGTGGATGGTTGAAACAGTCACTGGAACCATTGCCATGGGCTCTTTCTTCTTTATACTTCTTTCCTATTTCTACATAATCAGTTTTCTCCTCTTCAAAAGTCGGTCCTGTAGTATGCTTCAGAAGGCATTGTCCACTTGTGCTTCCCACTTCATGGTGGTAATATTGCTCTATGTACCTGTAGTCTTCACCTATATCCGCCCCTCCTCAGGTAGTTCCATGAATCAGGATCGAATAGTGGCCATCATGTACAGTGTGGTCACACCAGTTCTGAATCCAGTGATTTATACCTTGAGGAACAAAGATGTGAAGGGGGCACTAAACAAAGCCATGAGAAAGAAACTGTGGTCTAAGCAACTTTAGAAAACTCTTCTAAAGGGAGTGTTTTAAGTGTGTAGAAAAGCATAATGGGTAATGGAATTTCTATCCTCAGATATATGGTGTATTAGCATCAACCGCCATGGCATTGTTTATTTGTGGTGATGACAGGAATATAACAGATGAGCTTTCTATGGGACCAAGAGTTGAAAACTCTGTGGATTGCTTCTCTGACCTCTCCCAGTAAAGCCTCATGACTTCTGGAACATATTTATGCCTTCCTTTATAAGTAGTGATGGTGTATAAAGAATAGAATTGTGCTGGAGGCATCTGAAAGTGGACCATGAAGAAAGATTGTTAAAATTTTAGTGTGAATATTTACACATTGTACATTGGCAAAAGCCACATATTAGAGCCTGATTTAGTAATTTGTTAATTGTATAATCTTAAAACAATTATGGATAAACTATAAGTTAGGCAGATTAAAATTATAAGTGCCATTTATACTTTTTTTTCTCTTTTGGGGAGGCAATTGTTAAACATTTACTAGTGTATTGAAGATTAAGAGCTAGATCATAAAGCAATAGGGTGTTAACCAAAATTTCTGATATGATATATTGGAAAATTGAGCCCTGAGAGTTTATGTGTTTTGTTCGAGATCTGGAATGTAGAACAATGATTTTAACCTATAACTTTTGTTCCCAACTCTGATATCCTTTCCAGAATATCATGCTGTCTTCTGATTGCAATTTTTAAACAAAAGCAAAACTACAAACTCATAAAATTGGAATTTTTTTGGAAAATATACTAACATTGGAATTAAAATAGAAAATAACATTTTTGAAAATTTCAAGTGGAAAACTGACATTTATATTGATAGATTTAAAGTTTTACTTTTTTTATTTTTTAATTTTATTTCTTTTTATGAATTCCTTTTTATTGATTCCTATCATTTAGAACAGAGAATCTGGCCTTGTAATAAAAAAGCAAATTGAAGGAAAGCCAATCAACATATTATGGATATTGTTAAGGCTTAAAAAATCTGATTTATATAAATATAAACTATTAATAAATTGTGAAGAAAAAGTAGATTCAGAAAAATATATGTATCAAATTGGAGAACACCCATAACCCTATGTGTATGAAAGTAATATGATACAAGTCCTGAGCTCTATGATATCCAGGGATATACATACATATATAGTTATAGTTAATAATTGTCATTAATAAACTTAAAGTCTTTCATGTTAATTGATTAACTCAATCCCATCCCATTTCATTAATTAGCAAGTATTTAACAAACTAAAGCCTCTTTCTTCATATATAACTAATTTCTTTAAAATTCAATATTAAATTACTGAATAGATACAATTTATTAAAAATAGAAGCAATAATGAAGTAGACATGTGGATTTACAGTATTTTTTCCATGAGAAAGTTTATAGCAAGAATGACCCTGAAAAGGAAATTGCTTTTATTATTTTATGTCAGTGATTATAAAGCATGGAATCATATATAATCCTTAAGGTAGTAACTGTAATTATGATTTTAGTAAGAGAACCAATTGGTAAACTGTGTGGTAGATATCAATTATTATAATATAATATTAATTATGGTAGTAGAAAAGATAGACTATTATAGTATTATTGAATATTATAGCCACCAATAAAATTAAGAGCTTTCGTTATCAATGTTGGAATGATAAAGTACACAGCTTGACTGAATCCTGACTCTTTATAAAGATAAAAGAAACAATCATTGAGCCAGTTGTAGAAATTAGAAATGTATTAGAAGGATAAGATAGTATTTGCTTTTGTGGAGGATTTATGACCCAGAGAGATGCTTTTGTTTTATCTTTAAGTCTCTTCCCAGAGTAAGGATAATGAATTATGTCTGATTATGTCAGTCTATTATTTGTAGTAACATTCTGTACATTTGGTTTTATTAATCCCTTATGTTAATTGACTGTAAAAAACCTATAAAACAGACTGTTGTATATTGAAATGAGATTTTTATCACAGGCTAGGAGCAGGGATACTGTTGGATCTTCAACTTGGTATGATGGTTCAGATATTTTTATTTCTAACAACCTCCAGCTTGCAATATATAACTTTTGGTGGCTCCTTTTCATTGGTATTGAAATTTATCCTCACCATTCAATTTACTTTAAAAACTGATTAAGAATCTTTAAAATATTTCTCCTTAAGAAAAGTATGAAATTTATTCTCTCTAAAATGAGTTAGCCTATTTTTTTCTTTTTTTCTTCTCTAAAGTAATCACAGGAAACAATCTTTCCAGAATATGCTGTATTTGTTGATAATCAGTTGGAAGTATAATGGTGAAATTTTGTCAGTGTTGCTGCTAGAGCATCTAGATCTTCAGGATTAGCCTTAGAGCTCTGAGGAAATAAAAATAGTTGTCCTTCAGAGACTTGGCCTGCCAATTTGAATGGGAGTTGGGGAATTATCGAGGAAGTGCTATTCCTGTCTCTTTTTATATTTCTTCCCTGTCTCTCCCACATTTGTAGATTTTACTGACTTCCAAAGAGGAACTTTGACTGTTGTTTCCCAGTCTCATCCAGAGCTGCATCAGAAGAAATAAATAAAGCACAAATAAAGCATAAGGACTTATTTTAGATGGTAGGCTGGGAGCCTACTATTTGGCTACAATGACTAGAAACATTGATGATATTTTGGGTGATCTTATGTATTCTACTCTAAGTATGCATAATACATAAGAATTATTTTTTGTTTACTAATTCTTTTTTAATTAAAATTTTAATTTTTCCCAGATTACATATTGATACAGTTTTTAATAATCATTTTCTGACATTTTGTGATTCATGTTCTCCCATCCTTCTCCCTTCCCCAAGATGGCAGGTTAATATGATATAGGTTGTACATTTGTTATTATGAAATTGTGAACACTGGAATAAATGGAACATTCCTCAAAGATAAATAATATCTATCTAAAAACTATCAACAGACATTTTTTTTTTGCAATGGGAATAAACTAGAAGCCTTCCCAATAAGATTAGTGGTGAAGCAAGGATGCTCATTATGATAATTACAATATTGTGCTAGGGATTCTAGCCATAGCAACAAGAGAATAAATTAGAATAGGAAATGAGGAAACAGAGCTATTACTCTTTACAGATGATATGATGGTATACTTAGAGGATCCTAGAAAATAAACCAAAAATATTATTGAAACAATTAACAGATTTAGCAAATTTGCTGAAGTAAAATGAATCAACATAAATCACCAGCATTTTTATAGACTACTAATAAAGCCCAGCAGCAAGAGATAGAAAAAAGAAATCTCATTTAAAATAGCTTTAGGCAATATAAAGTACCTGGGGAGTCCACTTGCCAAGATAAACCAGAAACTATATAATCACACTACAAAACACTTTCCATACAAAGTCAGAAATGAATAATTGGAAAAAAATAGTAATTGCTCATGGATAGGCTGAGTCAATATAATAAAATGATGATTTTACCTAAATTAATTTACCACCAGTCAAACTGCCCAAAAGTTATAAAATTCATCTGGAAGAACAAAGGGTCAAGAATATCAAGGGAATTAGTGAAAAAATATGAAGGAAGATTGCTTAGTTGTACTGAATCTCAAACTGTGGTATAAAGTGGCAACCATCAAAATAATTGAGTACTAGCTAAGAAATAGAGTAGGTCAGTAGAATATATTAGGCACTCAAAATGCAGTAGTAAATGACCATAGTAACTTAATGTTTGACTAATCCAAAGATCCCAGCTTTTGGAAGAACTCACTATTGACTAAAAACTGCTGGGAAAACAAGAATTGCTTTTCTCAATTAGTATCTTTGCTTATACTTTGAAATTTTCTAAGACAGCATATCATTCACAAATGTCAACCCTTCTCTTCCAATAGTTATATTGTTTTTTAATAATTTTATTTATTTATTTTTAGAATATTTTTCCATGTTTCCATGATTCATTTTCTTTCCCTCCCCTCTTTCCTCCCCGCTCCCAGAGTTGACAAGAAATTTCACTGTGTTGTACAAATGTTTTTACTTGATTCTTATTTCTTTTTTGCTATAGAGTGATTTTTTAAAAAGCCTAGACTCCAAATCATATGCCCATATATACATGTGATAAGTGATGTCACATGTTTTGCTTTTGCATTTTTATTCCCATAGTTCTTTCTCTCAATGTGGATAGCATTCTTTTACATAAGTTCTTAAGGAATGTCCTGGCTTGTTGCATTGCTATTAGTAGCAAGATTTATGACACTGGATTTTTCCACAATGTTTTCCTTTTGTGTAAAGTATTTTTCTGGTTCTGCTCATTTCACTTTGCATCAGTTCATCGAGGTTTATTTTTACACAGTATTGCTTGATATATATGGGAATTGGGAAAGAGGAACACACTAGGAAATGAATGTGCTATAAAAGGAAAATGCATAAATCCTAAAAAAGCAGATAAAGAAGACAACCATGAGGGTTTATGGTTATCATGGTGATTTATTATAAGGAGAGTTATGCTTCTTAAGGAGAGAGTTTTGTTAGTCTTAAGAGCTCAAATAAAGATCTCTAGACCCCTTTGATATTCCTCCTTCCTGTAGAATAGGTCTAAAAACCATGCAGTGTTTGCAGCTACAAATTAGCAGGCTCAGAAGAAATGTTATTTGCCTTACTTTTGAAGGATACATTTCATATAGAGTTGAAACCTCAGAGTTACTTTTGATTTTTCACTCCCCTCATTTCTTATTCAGCTTCTAGACACTATTTTGTCTCCATTTGATGTCCTTTTAAATATTCAATAACTCTATTCTTATTAGGGCCCTTATTACCTTTTATTTTTCTATTCTTCCCCCCCCCCCCATAAATGCATTTTCTCCCTTATATTAGTTCCTTGAGAGTGGGGACTATGTTGCTTTTCTATTTGTTTCCCCAGTAGTGAGAGTGGACCCCAGTAAAATCAAAGCCATAGCCTAGCAAGAATCAGTCAAGCAGCCCCATGACTTCACCTGAGGTTTCTAACTCCTCTGTGCTGTACATTCTTCCAAGAAATTACCAATGTAGGAATTCTGTGAGAAACTGGGACACACATTGCCATGTTGAATTATCACCTATACAAAACTCTGTTCAGAGACACCTAGGTAATTTAAATCCATTGTTATTTAATTTAAATAAAATTTAATTAAAAAATAATTTAAAAATTTAAAAATAAAATTTAATTTAAATTCCATCATATTAATCATTGACTTCCATTGTGAGTGATCTAATCCCTCTGCCTATTCAACCCTCTATAAATATCTACCTGAAATCAATAAATTTTATCACTGATCAGCAAGAGGCCTGTGAGTCTGTCTGTAAGCCTGTCTGTGACCCTCCTGATCCCAACCTCATTCCTTTTATCCTATTCCTTGACCCACAAATAACTTGACAAGCTGGTCTCTATACCAGTGCTTAGCACAGTGCTGGCCTATAAGTTTTTAAAAAAAATGATTCATTCATTCATTTGTGCAATCTTTTCACTTATTGCAATCAGATTAATCCTCCCAAAGGTCTTCATTCTAAAACAAAAACCAATAGTTTCCTATTACTTTGTGAAAAAAGTCCAGTTTTTATAGCCCAGAATTCAAGCTCTTCATAACTATAACATTACATATCTTTGCAGACATATCTGCAACTCCTCTCTCTCAAAATGTTTTACTCCAGGTTAATAGAAATATTTGATATTTTCCTGAACAAGTTCAGCCTTCATAATTTTGTTTATAATGCTCTTTCTTCTAGAAATGTGCCTAAATCCCAAATTATGCTTGTTTTATTACTCACCATTCTTCAGTGCTGATCTTAAATGCCACTCTTTCATGAAGATTCTTCTGAATTAGCCAGAAGGAAATAATCTTTCCCACCTATTTGGGAAATATAATCCCTCCTATTTTCCTGAATGACTTGCTTTTATCCTTTTTATTTTATTTTCATTTCCTACCTTAGATTATATCAGTACATTAGTTGCCTTTCCTACTCTTCTACAGGTCTTATGCAAGCAAGGGCTATGTTTTATTTATCTTTTTGTTCTAGTGAGTTCCCAGTATAATAATTTGCACATATTTTCACTCAGGAAATATATATATTTTAATTTTTTAATTTTTTAATTTTTTTATTGATTAAGAAAATTTTTTCCATGTTTCCATGATACATATTCTTTCCCTCCCCTGCTACCACACCTCCTCCATAGCCAATGCGCAATTCCACTGGGTTTTACATGAGTCAAAGATCAAGACTTATTTCCATATTATTGATATTTGCTCTATGGTGATCATTTAGAGTCTACATCCCCAATCATATCCCCATCGACCCATGTGATCAAGCTCCCACAGTTTCTGCTCCCACAGTTCTTTCTCTGGATGTGGATAGCATTGCTTCTCATAAGACTCTCAGAATTGTCCTGGATCATTGCGTTGCTGCTAGTAGAGAAGTCCATTACATTCGATTGTGCCACAGTATATCCATGTCAGTGTACAAGGTTCTCCTGGTTCTATTCCTTTCACTCTGCATCAATTCCTGAAGGTCATTCCAGGTTACATGGATACTACAATTTGTTTAGCCATTCCCCAATCGGAGGGCATCACCTCATTTTCCATTTTTTTTTTTTTTTTGCCACAAAGAGCATAGCTATAAATATATTTGTCCGAGTCTTTTTCCTTATGATATCTTTGGGGTATAAACCTAGAAGTGGTATGGCTGGATTAAAAGGCAGGCAATCTTTTAAAGCTGAGGAAATATTTTTTGAAAAAATGAATAGAGACATCATGAAAATTGATAAAAGAGCCAAAAAGGGCAGCAGTGTAGAATAAGAGGTGAGATGGATATAGAATTGGATTTATTGAATTTGGATACTAGTTGTGAACTTGTATAATTATGATGAAATAATTTAGTCTCTTTGAGCCTTAGTTAACTCATCTATCAAATAAGTAAATTGTTATTTGTATAATTAATGATACCATGTGCAAGGAAAAATTATTATTATTATTATATCAATTGATTCTCACAACTACCCTGAGAGGTAAGTGCTATTATTAATCCTTTTAAAGATGAAGAAACTGAGACAAAAAGAAAGTAAATGCTTCCCAAGGACATAGCTAGTATGTCCTAAGGCCAGATTTGAAGTCAGGTCTTCTTGACTTCAGTTCTGGTGTTTTATCCACTATGCCACTTAGCTGGCTCCAATTCACATAGTTCAATCAATTGATCAATTGAGAAAGCAAGCAAGCATTTTATAAATATTTAATCTGGGCTAGACGCTGTTCTAGGTGTAGAAGATAAAAAGACAAAAGTAAAGTAGTCCTATTGACAAAGATGTGACATTTTAATGAATGAGACAAAAGGGACAGTTTGTATAAATATATTCAAAATCATATATAAATAGAAAATACAAAGATCTGATTTATAAGGAAGATACAAGATATGTTTTGATGGGATGTCATTAGCAGCTGGGTAGGAAGAGACTGAAATGATTAAGTCTGGCAGAAAACCAAAGATTCTATGAGGCTACAAAGATGAGAGAACAAATTTTAGGCATGGAAGAAATAAAAGTAGGAGATGGTAGGAGATGGAGTGTTCTTTAAGTAACAACAGACTAGAATTATAGAGGTTGTTGAGAGAAGTTATTTTTATTTTTATATATATTTTTAGATATAGAAGGTTGGATAAGTTTGTTGTTTACAAACTTTAAGGGACAATTCAAATATGAGTTCTTTTCTAAAACTTTTGGATTATTGGGTAGTTTGTCTCTCTAATTTTGGGAGTACATGTCATGAAGCAGAGGCGATTTTGCAAACAAAACTTTGAGAAAGAAGCACTAAAAGAAGGTTAAGAATCCAAAGGTAGCTTGTGTTACATAGGATAGAAAAAAATGAATAGTAGGGAGTTGGGAGCCAGAGATTGCTTAGTGATGTTAATGATAGGGGACTGGAATGGTAAATTCTTGAGTCCCTTTCTTTTGTTTAGGCTGCTGAAGTTGAGGAGGAAGAATGGAACATGTAAGAAACAAGGGAATAAGAAGAGACAAACACAGGAGAGGAGATCCCTAAGGATATTCACTTTTATGTACATAAGAGAAATAGACTTTTAAATCTACCAACAGGATTAGCTGTTACCCTGGGACACCTTTATTTAAGGTTCTTCCTAAATTCTTGTGCTGTATTACTTTTACTAAAGCACTAAAGCCAGCATCAGATAGATAAAACATTCCTCAGGATGAGAAGGCATATTGTTTTCCCAGCAGCCAACATCTTGTCCACCACCCTTGCACCTTTGGCATATCTGTTGAATTTAAGGACTTTTTCAATCCCTGGATCTGAAAATCTGAACAGGTAGAAGGATGATGTAAAAAGTTTACATTTTGTAATTTCTCACTTCAGGACTTGTCTGACTACTGGACCAGAAAGCCCTGCTGACCATTGTAGTGGTCTTAAGTAGGAAAAGAGAATTTATCCTCTTACCTTGATCATCCTCATGGTCCAATTCATTGATTTATTAGGTCTATCTAAGCACTACCAGCTTGATCAACCTGGAGGAGTATCTTGAAATTCTTTTTTCCAAAATTATATTGGAGATATCACTTTCATTTGCTATAAAGCATGGAGGAAGAGATTCGTATCCTAAAACTTAAGTGAAACTAAATAAAAAATTTCCCATTTGATTTATAACTCACTTTTCAGTTTTTTTGTTAATAGAATTAAGATTAATATATTGTATTTACTTTCAATATTAATCAGATAACATCAACTTAGAATTAGAACCAAGCAATAGAATGTCTACAGAAATACACAAATTTATTTTATTTTATTTAAAAAAAAATCTAAGTATAATTCTTTTCAGAGGCCTAGAAAAGATCTAAAAGCCTGTTGTTCCTATAGACCTATAATATGCAAATCCTGTCCCCCCTCATTTTTTTACTGTCACTTTAGTCTTTAATTCTTTCTTTCTCACCTCAGTTCATATCTCAGATTTGACCCATTGTACCTCCTCTCTGATTTCCCACCTATGGCTGTAAATCCACTTAATGACTTCTTTCCTTTAGCATCTCCCTCTTGCTCAAGACACAATATATTTCTCTTTCCCTCAGGTTCAAGAGTAATACATTTACTTCTCTCGATCTTGGCAGCTCTGTGTGTACATGTACTTAACACAATAGACCTTAACCTTCTGTCTTAAAACTGATATTAAGTATTAGTCCTAAGACAAAGTAGTGGCAAGATTTAGACAATTGGGATTAAGTGACTTGCTCAGAATCACACAACTAGGAAGTGTCTGAGACCATATTTGAACCTAGGACCTTTTCTTCAGGCCTGGGTCTCTATCACTGAGCCACCTAGAAGCCTGAGTGTGTGTACTTGTGTAGTCACTGAATATTTGTGTATACATGTCCACATGTGGAGGAAAAATAGTGAAAAGATGTTTGTTTTTCTTGCCTTTTCTGAATCCTTCCCATTGTTCTTGCTAGTATAATTATTATCTTTTTACTTCTATGTTGCGGACATTCTCATGCTTCTTGTGATGAATGCCATGAACAAATCATCCGTCATACTCATAGCAAATAGATGAAAGGATGGAGAGGGTTTAGACATGGGATAAAAGGCTGACCCTAGGCAGAAGTTCTGTTTTGCATTAGAGATGGCGAATTAGGAGATTCTTCTACTATGTAGTTTTGAGGGACTCATTGCTAACACATATTTTATGCTAACACATTCAGCAATTTTTGCTAACACATTTAGCAATTTTTTACTTATGAAAGTAATTCATATACATATGTGCACACACACATATACAACACACATAATGTGTATATAAAATCAGGGTAATGGATTAGTTGATCTCTGATGACCTATCTGACTCTAAATCTTTTGGTCTAGAAAAATGAAGTGAAAATACCTGCAATAGTAATAAATGAGTGTATTGAGAAATAAGTTAATGGTGGAAAGAATGCTGCATTTGGCATGAGGAGGTTTCAAATCCCAAGTTGATTCCTTACTACTTATATCACTTTAGATAAGTTGTTTAAATTCTCTGAGTCTCCATTTGTTCATCTTTAAAATATGGGGATTTGACTGCATGCCCTTTGAGTGACCCTTCCAACTCTAAATGTATGATTCCATGTCCTCCTAAATCTTAGTGTCTTATTTCTGGGGTTACCTCCAATTTATCCCATATGCATGTTATTTGCACATGATTATTTGCACAATGTCTGCCCCATTAGACTGTGAGCTTTTTGAGAACACAGACTATTTTTTGCTTTCTTTCTATCCACAACACATAATACAATACCTAGCACATTAGGTGCTGAAGTAGGTGCTGAAGAAATGCTATTTGACTAAGTGATCTACTACCTCATGGTGGTCTAAGATTAAAATATAGATATATTTAAATGTGTGTGTACACACATATATCAAAAGTATTGCAACCAGATGGGTATAATTGGATATGTAAAGAGAAAAGATTAGAATAAATTACCATTAGACACAGAATCATGATTTTTCAACATCTCAGAAATCTATTCTCTTTGCTCTTTCTGTGTTTTCCTCTGTTCCTCTGTCTTTGTCAGTCCAACTCTCTCTGTCTCTGTCTCTGTCTCTGTCTCTGTCTCTGTCTCTGTCTCTGTCTCTGTCTCTGTCTCTATCTCTTTCTCTTACAGACCCTTTTTCCATTCTCCAGACTCTTGCTTGCTATGTCTGTCTTTGATCTGGTAAGATTCCTTTTGTTGCTTACTATGGTGACAATAAAAATGGAAACTAATGATTTGTGGCAGAGAGGTGATTTAAATGTGTCAATGTTGCATGGAAGACCTATGGGAAGACTTATTATTTTCAGTCTTTCCAGAGGCTGGAAACCTATCAGAGTGAAAATTAGAATTGCCTGATTGTTTTCTACGGTTTGGTGCCTTCTGATCAGCTATGAAACAACTTGTCTCTTTAGAAGCACTTTTATTATAGGATTTATGTTTTATATTTTAATATATTTATTTTAATATACACAAAATATAATATTTATATTTTAATTATAGTATTTTTAAGGACCCTTCACTAAAGTTATCTAGGGTTGCAAAGGTGTTTACATACTTTATTTCATTTAGTCCTCTCCAGATCCATATGAAGAAGTCCAGATATTTGTTGAGCTTTTATGTAATTATGCTTTACACTAGGAACATACCATTATTTCATTTGTCCCCTCCTTTTCCCTCAAAACAATGATATTTCTACTATGAAGTTTCAAGTATGCATATATGTGGGTAACAGTAGCAACTCCCAAAATGAGAAGATAACACCTATACATCATTCTTATGTGATGAAAAAAATGTCTTAGGGTCCTCCTTTCATGATTCTCTTTATGTCAGGTAAATTGAATAAAATAAAAAAGACTACCAAAGAAAAACAATAATGTTTATTGCATAGTTATCTTTTGTTATGACTGAGTATGGGCCTTAATAAGATGGGGAAGAAGAGGGGTTATAGGACGTGGGAGGAAGATTAGGTCTGGGAATCCATCTCACAGCATCCACTATCTTAGTGGTCAGAGAATATGAGAAAACACTAGCAAAACTACTTCTTCAGGTAGGAAATTTTTGTTCTCTTCTTAAGTATTAATGGCTGCTAGAGGTGTGCTCTGGATCTTATTATTTTCTTTTTATAGAGCTCTTGAAGCTATCTTGTTGGTGTTCAGTTAATTTTAATTCAAATAATATGATTAAATTCCAAAAATATTTATTAGACTTCTCCTGCATGTAAAGGACAGGGGTTAGCCATTTTTAACTTGTCTATTTATATTTTAAATTAAAAATTTAACATATTTAATAATTTTTATGATAATTTACAATTAATGTTTTCATTCTCCCTACCCCCACATTTCCTCTCCCCAAGATGGCAGACAATATGATATAGGTTGTACATGTGCTATCATCTACTACATATTTCAATGTCTTGCTATGAAAGAAGGCATGTGTTGCATACACTAGAGAAAAATTTATGAAGGAATTGTCTATTTTTAGAGATGTTATGATTTACTCATACTACTTGAGGTCAATGTCATGGTGAATAACAATCATCTTCCCATGTTTTGTTGCTTTTTTCCAGAAATGCCTAACCATACCTCAGTGAATGAATTCCTTCTTTGTGGAATAACTGACATTCAGGAACTTGAACCTTTTCTCTTTGCAGTTTTTCTCATCATCTACATCCTCATCCTCATTGGGAATGGTGCCATCCTGGTGATTGTCATCTCTGATCCTCGACTCCATTCCCCTATGTATTTTTTCTTGGGCAACCTCTCCTGTCTGGACATCTGGTACTCCACAGTGACATTGCCTAAAGTGCTAGATAACTTCCTTTCCACTCACAAGACAATCTCCTTTGTGGGCTGTATCATCCAACTGCACTTCTTTCATTTCCTTGGTAGCACAGAGGCCATCCTTCTGGGTGTCATGGCCTTTGACCGTTTTATGGCCATTTGTAATCCACTCCGCTATACAATTCTCATGAACCATGAAGTGTGTCTCTGCTTGGCTGCTGCAACCTGGATCACTGGTTTCTTCCATGCCTTGCTCCATTCCATCATGACTTCTTGCTTGACCTTCTGTGGATCCAACCACATCCACCACTTTTTTTGTGACATCAAGCCACTACTGGAACTAGCATGTGGGAACACTGAGCTCAACCAGTGGATGCTTGAAACAGTCACTGGAACCATTGCCATGAGCGCCTTCTTCTTTATACTTCTCTCTTACTTCTATATTATCAGTTTTCTCCTCTTCAAAAGTCGGTCCTGTAGTATGCTTCAGAAGGCACTGTCTACTTGTGCATCACATTTCATTGTGGTAATATTGTTCTATATACCAGTAGTCTTCACCTATATCCGCCCCTCCTCAGGTAGTTCCATGAATCAGGATCCAATAGTGGCCATCATGTACAGTGTGATCACTCCAGTTCTCAATCCAGTTATCTATACCTTGAGGAACAAGGATGTGAAGGGGGCACTGAGTAAAGTTATAAGAAAGAAATTATAATCTAAATGACTAGAAAACCCTTCCAGGAGTGTTTTTAGTTTGTAGGAGAAAAAGATAATGAATTATTGAATTTCTGATTTCAGTTAGATGATGTACTTGAGCCAAACAGTAGGACACTGATTTATTGAGTTGATGAGAGGGATGCACTTTGTGTGGGACAAATAGTTTGAAATATCACTGGTTCTTATTATGACTTAATTTCTCTCTCCCAGTAATGCCTTGTGATTTCTACAAAATATTCATGCCCATTAGTTAGTTATGGTATATAAGGGCAGGAGTGTGCTGGAGGCAGTTTAAACTGATTCATAAGAACATATTGCTGAAATTTCAACAGGAGCATTTACACATTAACATCAGCAAATAATATAATTCAGGGCTTGATTGATTATTAGATTTGATTGTCTAGACTTAAGCCAGTGATGGTGAAAAATGATAATAATACAGATGAATCTTAAAAGTGTCCTATCTGTATATAGCAAGATAGTTATTAAACATTTACCTGCACACTGCTAACTGAAAACTAAAATTGTATTACAATGGAATGATAGAACAAGAATGGACCATTAATGATTATTCCATCCAAATCCCTGATTTTACAAAATGAAATTTGGAATTCTGAGATTTTATGTGTCTTGTTTAAGATCACACAGATAGAAGTGAGCCTTGAATCCATATCTTTTGTTTCCAACTTTGATACTCTTTCTAGAATGCTATGCTGACTTCTTCAGGGACCTTTCCTTTCCAATTTGTAAACAAAGATCAAAATATGGTACCAAAAAATTTGAGGGAAAAAACTCTGATGAAATATCACAATACTTTCCAAATAGAAAATAGACTTCTCTGTTTTCAAGCTTTTCATTCTTGTTCTTTTTATGACTGTTACTTCTTACTGACTCCTCTCACCATTCATTATAAGGAATCTGTCCTCATAGTAAACACATTGATCATGTTGATGGGTTTAAAAAAACAATCCAATTTATATTTTATCCTGAAAATATACATGTAAGTTGTTAAATTACTCACTTTTAACTTTAGGACATAAGAAATATTTATAATTTTTGAAAAAACTAGATTCAGAAAAATACATGTATCATGTTGGATAAGAGCCCATGGATAGGAAAGAATAATGAGTGGGACCAGTCTTATTTTAAGTCACCCTTAAACTTTCCACTTGCTTCATTTTTTTGTCTACTGTCATCCTTCTCAGCCTGAGTTGTCCAGAAATATATTTGGACACTTTTTCATTAATAAACCTATAATCTTTCACATAAATGAATAAACAAACAAATTTACTTAATCTCTATCCCAGTTCATTAAATATATATAATGAACTAGAGAAGCTTCTTTGATTGTAAATAATAATTCATTTTTAATAATTAAATAAGTTTTAAATTACTGTATATACACATTATTAGCAAATGATCCCAATAATAAAGTGATCACTATTTATTATTTGTAACTATTTATTTTATTCTTGGGAAAATTCACAGCAAGTATGACCTCCAACTTGCAATATGACTTGTTATTCAGTCATGTCTGACTCTTTGTGACCCCATTTGGGGTTTTCTTGGCAAAGATACTGTAATGGTTTGCCATTTCCTTCTCTAGTTCATTTTAAATATGAAAAAACTGAGGCAAAAAGAGTTAAGTCACTTGCCCAGGGTCACACAGTTAGAAACTGTCTGAGGCCAGATTTACTCTCATGGTGATGAGTCTTCATCTTCCAGGCCTAGCACTGTATTCACTGTACCACATAGTTGCCCTAGGACTTGATGACTCCTCTTTATTTGTGTAGATATATAGCTTTACCATTCAGTTCATTCTAAATATTGATTAAAGCCTCAAGAATTTAAAAAATATATCTGGGGGCAGCTGGGTGGCTCCGTGGATTGAGAGCCAGGCCCAGAGACAGGAGGTCCTGGGTTCAAATTTGACCTCAGACATTTCCTAGCTCCATGACCCTAGCCAAATCACTTAACCCCCATTGCCTAGCCCTTCCCACTCTTCTGCCTTGGAACCAATATGTAGTATTGATTCCAAGACAGAAGGTAAGGGTTTAAAAAAAAAAAGAACATCAATAAAACATTTCTTCAAACTAGTGGCATTAACAAAACTGAACACAAAAAACCACTGAATTAATAATAAAACTAAGAATTGGTTTAAAAAATATATCTCCTGGGGGCAGCTGGGTAGCTCAGTGGAGTGAGAGTCAGGCCTAGGGACAGGAGGTCCTAGGTTCAAACCTGGCCTCAGCCACTTCCCAGCTGTGTGACCCTGGGCAAGTCACTTGATCCCCATTGCCCACCCTTACCAATCTTCCACCTATGAGACAATACACCAAAGTACAAGGGTTTAAAAAAAAAATCAAAAAAAAAATCTCCTTCAGAAAAATGTTGAATTTAGTCTATGTAAAATAAGTTAGCCAAATTATTTTTTTGTGCTCTCTTAAATAATCAAGAAAACAATCTTTCCAGAATACACTATATTTGTTGATAATCAGTGGGGAACATACTGATGACGTTTGTGAATGATGCTACAAGAGCCCTAACTCCTTAGGATTATCCCTAGAGCTTTGCCAATTTTAATGAAACTTGTGTAATTAGCTTTGAAGAAGGTGCTATGCCAGTCTGCCTTCATATTTTTTTCCTTGTTATTCCCACATTTGCAGATATCCCTGGTTCCCATGATGAAATGCTGATAATTGCTTTCCTTTCTCATCTAGGAACTTCCTAGTAGACATGGAATAAAGTAGTATCCTAAGAACTTAATTTATATGTGAAGCTGGAAATCTACTATTTAGCTGCAATTAATAGCTAATTATTTTAATGGATTTATTACACTTCATGTTCTATTACCTAAGCAGTTACTTTTCTAAGTTAATATCTTTGCTTATTTTCTGAGATTTTCTAAGTAATCCAGCATGTCATTTGCAAATGGGGAAGATGGCATCTCTTCTTTTTCAATGTTTATATTGTTTTAAACTTCTTCTTGTTATTGCTCTCACTAACATTTAAAATTGTTTTAATAAAAATCTGTTTTCTTATCATCCCAACTGTTGTGAGGGTTATTTAATAATTAATTTAGTAATAGTGTTGGACCTAGAAGGAAGGGCTGGAGGATTCCAATGAAGGAGCAGGAAGTGGGACTTGTGCTCTGGGAGAGACTCCATTAGTGGTTGGGACATAACTGTTGCTAACCCTTGGAGATCTCAGAGTTAGGGAAAAACTGCATCCAGATTCCCTGGGATCCTGAGAGGTGAAGGCTTTCAGCAAGTGGACAAGACCTGCAGAGCTGCACCAAGTGGGGAAGTGGTTTGGGATCTGGTGGACAGAATTTCAAACTCACTCTCCCTACCTTGGATCTCCTGGTGGAGTTGGCTCTTGGCATCCTGTGACCATCCTTGGATTACTGTGAGATCCCAAAGCCACCCTCAGGTCCTTTAGCTGAGCTGACCAAACCTGGCTGGAACAAGATTTGAAGGAGCTTTCCCTGTGACTTAAGTACTATTTCCTTTGGACCCTAACTGCCTTAGGTCAATAGGATAGTGTAGTTAAGTCCTTCCCTGTCCCCTGAGGTTTGCACTTAGGTTTCAAGTGTAGAATCCCCTATCCCATCCTTTATTTAGTTACCCTCAATTAAACTGTTATATACTTTACCTTTTGCCTGCAATAAAAACATCCCTGGTGCCTCACCATTACACACCCCAACTCTAAACTAAGAACACAAGAAAAACAACAAACATGTATAACTATATGTAACAAAGAAATGTATTGTCAACCAAAACTTTCCACATTATCTATGTTTAAAACATTTATTTGTCTCATTTTGCATTCTAAGTCCTTTAGGTCTCTATCAGAAATTGATTAGCATGTTATGTCTTTAGTCCTCTGGAATTATGATCATTAATGAATGATGGACATGGAGAATAGGGTAGCACAAAAGTATCCCATCACATTTATGTAACATAATGTGTTTACCTGTTCTCCAATTTATGGGCAGGCACCCCCTTAGATTACCATTGTTTGCTACCTTGAAAGAGTTTTTATATAAATCCTAGAATTTGTTTTGTTTAGGAATAACTCATCCATTAGTATATTTGCCTCTAATTTCTTCTCTCCTATCTCTTCTTCCTCTCTTTTTCCCCTCTGTTGAGTGAAGTGTATTTCTGTACTCAACTTCTCTCTCTCTCTGCCTCTCTCTCATTCTCTCTCTGTCTTTGTCTCTGTCTCTGTATCTCTGTCTCTTTCTCTCTTTCTCCATCTCTTTGTCTGTCTTTCTTTTTCTTTCTGTGTGAATTTTTGCTTCTTTTGACCAGTTCAGAAGAGTAAGGTTCATGTGCCATCACTCTTTCCACTCCTTTCTTCTTGTTTGTATAGATACTTACCTGTGCATCCTGATTATATGAAATAATTTTCCTTTTACTGTCCTTTCTCTTTCTTCCACAGTCTATTCCCTTTCCCCTCCCTTTCCATTCTTTTCTTAAACATAGCATTTTCACTCTTTGGCTTTGCCTAACTGGATTCCATCTATGACCCCTGGTGATGTTAATGTTGAGGTACACATGTTTCATCTTCTCATATGAGAATCTAAATAGTTTTTCTTCAATTGGGCCTTTATCATGTTTATTTTTATATTTCTTTTTAATCATGTGTTTGATCTTCGAAGTTTCTGTGCAGCTTAAAATCCCTATATTTTATTAAAGGTCCATACCTTCTTCCACTCCCAATGTTACCTCCTTCTCCAGAGCATTATGTTCTATTTTGCTGGATAAATCATTCTTGGCTATAAGCCAATATCCTTTTCCTCCTGGAATATTGTATATCAAGTTCCTGTCTCTTTCATAGTGATGTTTTCTAAATCATGTGTGATCCTTATTGTAGTTCCTTAGTCCTTGAATTCTTTTTTTTCTGGATGCTTTTTTTACCTCAAACCTCTAGATTTGGGATATAATGTTCCTGTTTTATTTTGGGATTGCTTCCAAGAAAAATAATAGTAACTTGGAAAACAGATTGAGGAGAAAAAATTTGAGAACCATTTGACTATCTTAATGCCATGACCAAAAAAAGAACATATACATGATAATTCAAGAAATCTTAAAAGGAAAATTGCCCTGATCTCTTAGAACCAGAGAGCAAAGTAAAGATAGAGTCCTTTGGTCTGAGTTTCTGCTTTGGTTACTCTTCTGTAGTTTGGGTTTAAATGCTATAATGGAGACCTCTCTTAGACTTTGATCCATATAGCTAAGGCTGATTTCTAAACTTTATTTCTTGATACTTTTTTAAAGGTTTCCCTACCTGGAATGCCACCCTTGTGCAAGTCCCCTCCTCAATCCACTCTACATCTGTGTCAGAAGTAACTAGTAAGTGGTAAAACTGTTGGTTCAATTTGTTCTTTGTTTCTATATACTGATGTCACTCTGGAGGTTTCTTACTATGGGTCTTAGACTTCTCTTGTTCTCATGATTACCCTTTCTCTGGGTACTAGATTGTCCAAAAGGGTCATGCTCCTGGTCCAATCCTGTCCCTACTGTCTGTAGACCTCCTTGTCTGTTTCCCAGTGCTGAGCTTGGTTGGACAACAATGGATAAATTATTTTCTGTCCTGCATTGTTGTTCATCTTGTCCAACCAGATTGAATTATAGAATCTTAGAATTGGAATGTACCTTAGAGTTCACCTGATCCAACCAGTGCCTGATTTACTCATCTTCCACATAGCTGTCAAAGCAATTAACAAACATAAAAAACATTTATATCTTTGTAATCAATAGTTGGCAAATTCCTTGAGAAGAGATCCTATTTTGTTTTTTTCTTTGCGTTCTTAGGGTGTAGCACTGTGGATGGCACAGAGGAGATACTTGATTAGTACTCTGCTAGTTAGTGCTAGCTATTAAATTTCCCCATGCATTTCTTTCTGGGCCACATCTCTTGTCTGAACCAAAATGCTAACTAGCTTCTTCTCCACCAACAAGACCATATTCTTTGTGGACTGGATTACTTAGCTCTACTTCTTTAATTTCCTTGGTAGTACAAAGGCCATCCTTTCGGGTATCATGGTCTTCGACCACTTTATGGCCATCTGTAATCTACTCTAATATATGCTTCTCATAAACCACCAAATGTACCTCTGTTTGACTGTTGCAACCTGGATCACTGGTTTCTTCATTGACTTTCATTCACTTGCTTCATTCACATTTCATTCACTTGCTTCATTCCATCATGATTTTCTTCTGTAACATTAAACCATTTCTGGAGCTGATTTGTGGGAATACTGAACTCAACTATTGGATGCTTGAAATAGTCACTGGCACCATTGCCATTGCCATGAGCCCTTCTTCTTTATATTCCTCTCCTACTCTTAAATTATCAGTTTTCTTCTCTTCAAAAGTCAATCTTATAGTATACTTCAGAAAGCATTGTCATACTTGCATTTTTCATTTATATCTGCCCCACCTCAGTCAGTTCCATAGATCAGGATTGAATAGTGGCCCTCATGTATAGTGTGGTCATTAAACGTTTGAATCCAGTGATGTATATACCTTAAGGAACAAGGGTGTGTGAAGGGGACATCTGAACATCTTTAAAGAACCCTTCTGGAGACATGTTAAACTTGCAAAGAAGAAGAAAAAGACTGATTAAAATTCTGATTTCAGGTATATGATGTGTTTAGTCTATTATCAGGTATTGATTTTTTTGGGGGGGTGATGAGAGGAATGTGACAGAAGTGAGTTTTACAGTTTAGGAACTATAGATTGAAAGAGTATAGACCTTTCTTGATCCTGCTTTTAGCCCACTCTTCTCTCCCCACTTCACATTAATTTTTATTTATTTATTAAAAAAATTTTTTTTAAACCCTTAACTTCTGTGTATTGGCTCCTTGGTGGAAGAGTGGTAAGGGTGGACAATGGGGGTCAAGTGACTTGCCCAGGGTCACACAGCTGGGAAGTGTCTGAGGCCGGATTTGAACCTAGGACCTCCCGTCTCTAGACCTGGCTCTCAATCCACTGAGCTACCCAGCTGCCCCACATTAATTTTTAATGAGAATATCATGACTTTTAAAACATTCTTGCCTGCTTTGGCAATTAGTAGTATATTTAGAAACCAATCATATTCTAATTGTATATTAGAGGAAATGTCCCCCTCAGGATAGTTTAATCCACACTTCTGATATTTCATATTGGAAAATGGAACCCTGAGACAGTATTATGTGCTTTGTTCGTTTTTATTCCTTTTACATTTTAAAAAAATTAATTAATTCATTTTATTTAGAATATTTTCCCTTGGTTACATGATTTGTGTTCTTTCCCTCTCCTCAAACCCCCTGCCCCCTGTAGCTGACACACAATTTCACTAGGTTTTACATGTATCATTGATTGAGACCTATTTCCATATTATTGATAGTTGTACTAGGGTAATTGTTTAGCATCTACATCCCCAATAATATCCCCATCAGCCCATGTGTTCAAGCAGTTGTTTTTCTTCTGTGTTTCTACTCCCACAGTTCTCCCTCTGAATGTGGATAGTTTTCTTTTTCATAAGTCCCTCAGCATTATTCTGGATCATTGCATTGCTACTAGTAGAGAGGTCTATTATGTTCAATTGTACCACACTGTATCAGTCTCTGTGTACAATGTTCTCCTGGTTTTGTTCCTTTCCCTCTGCATCAATTCCTGGAGCTCATTCCAGTTCACATGGAATTCCTCCAGTTCTTTATTCATTTGAGCACAATAGTATTCCATTGCTAGCAGATATCACATTTGTTCAGCCATTTGTTTTTTCAGCTATTTGTTCAGCCATTCCCCAATTGTTTTCCAGTTTTTTTGCCACTACGAAGAGTGCGGCTACAAATATTTTTGTACAAGTCTTTTTCTTTATGATCTCCCTGGGGTATAAACCCAGCAGTGGTATGGCTGGATCAGAAGGCAGACAGTCTTTTAAAGCCCTTTGGGCATAGTTCCAAATTGCCATCCAGAATGGTTGGATCAATTCACAACTTCACCAGCAATGCATCAATGTCCCAGTTTTGCCACATCCACTCCAACTTTCCTTTGCTGTCATGTTAGCCAATCTGCTAGGTGCGAGGTGGTACCACAGAGTTGTTTTGAGGTGCATTTCTCTAATTATAAGAGATTTAGAACACTTTTTCATGTGCTTGTTGATAGTTTTGATTTCTTTATCTGAAAATTGCCTATTTATGTGTCTTGCCCATTTATCAATTGGGGAATTGCTTGATTTTTTGTACAATTGATTTAGCTCCTTATATATTTGAGTAATTAGACCTTTGTCAGAGTTTTTGTGATAAAGATTTTCCCCCCAATTTGTTGATTCCCTTCTAATTTAGTTCGTTTTGTTTGTTCAAAACCTTTTTAATTTAATGTAATCAAAATTATTTATTTTATATTTTATAATTTTTTCTAATTCTTGCTTGGTTTTAAAACCTTTTCTTTCCCAAAGATTTGACAAGTATACTATGTAATAATGGAAAATTTAGATATTATATAGATATATATTTTAAGGTATGGTTGCCAGGAATCAATAATTCAGATTGATTCCATAATTAAAATAGACCCAAGTCAGGAGAGGTTTTATGGTAATTTATTTACAATTAGGAAGGTAGAAGGTAGGGCAATAGAGAGAGGGTTAAAAGCCTAATTAACCAGGCAAAAGCCACAAGGCCTTAGCAATCAGAGAGGCAAGAAACCTACTTGAGGTAGAGAGTCTGGAAACACCAAGGTAGGACCAAGGAAGTCAGCCTAACTTACCCACGTGACAATTCAGAGGGGAAGCTGCCTGAGGTCTCAGCCGAGATCCTTCAGCACCAAGTTCAAAGCAGGAACTCCCTCCACAGGAAGTTACCAACATACTTGAAGAGATAGCATCTTTCGTCACTTCCTGGGGGTCCACCTCTACTTCAAGTGGACAAATGGCAGCCTCTACACTGTTTTGGACTGCCCAAAGGGCAGTCCCTTGTTCTTGATTTGTTACTTATTGTCACGTGTGGGTAACTCATCTCCTTTCCCCACTAAGGGAGGTGGGGATGCCATTATCTCTGGTGGCTGGAGTTTTTAACTATGAATGGGCTTGAGCTAATTCCATTTACAAAATCCCCCCTGATGATCATATTGGGTGCCTAATCACCCCAAGTGATCATTTTACATAATCATCTTATACCCACAAAGTTCTTCTAACTATAATAGTTAGAGACAAGAGGGGAATGGAAGAGAGAGAAGGCAAAACCAATGTTTGCTAAGTGCATTGACAAGAAACCAATTGGGGGCAGTCCCCTATTGGCATAAAATGTACATTCAAAGTAACTGTTCAAACCCCATCAGAGACAGTCAATTGTACCCCAAAGTTCTTTCTGGATCTCTTGATGCAATAGACCCCATCAGTTTAATCAATTGTAACCCAAAGTTCATTCTGGATCTGTTGATTCAATGTAGATTCTTCAGGCATCTCTCTGCAAACAGTTCATTCTTTGGATTAAGGAATCAGTAAGCTTCTTTCCCTGAGAATTTTTCTCGAACAAAATCAAAAAATTAAATCTTGGACTTAATAAAAATATAATTAAATCTTGGATTTTATAAAAATACAATACCCCCCTGATATGAGTATTTAAAAAAGAAATACCCATATCAGCTCAGAATACATGGTTGAGTTATGAGGTTGAATGAGTCAATTCAAAAGAAAAAACAAAAATATAAAAAAGAAAATCAAATAGAAGAAAATTGAAACTTTGGGAAAAAAGAAAACATTAAAATCAGAATCAAAATATCAAAAGCTATGTATATAAAATTTCTGAATGAAAATAATTTCATAACAGGCCCTTGTATTAGGGTCCAATTAATATAATTTCCATACTACTAGCCTGTAGGACACAATGCAGTAATACCGCACTTACCCATTTGCAGCCAAGACTACAGGAAGTTGCCATTCTATAAGAGAGGAAAAAAGGACCAGATTTATATGCAAGGGAAGTGCCTGTCATTCCCTTCACTCTCAGGAATATATGGGTGAGCCAGATGATGGCCAACCTGTGGTACCTGACTAGCAGTGTAGTTTGAAGAGTCCTACAATTTAACATATGTTAAGCATCGCAACTTCAATTCTTACACTGAGTTCAAGTCCTTAGTATTGGCGTGGGAGTACCTCAATCCCACCTGTATTTGTATGATCTTTTTGATCTTGTGCTCCTCGGCACTATGCAGATTTTCTCATCAATCTCATTGGGATTAGTCGGTCGGTCTCCATGACCTTGTGCTTTCTTAGCACTATTAACGGCTCTTGTGTTCCCTTCTCCTGGAATCAGACAGAAGCATTAATCACAGTCCCATAGCATTTAACAATACATTGCAGGTTCCCAAAGTCTAAAGCCTTGTGAGTAAGCAGTAATATTACAGCAAATATGTATATTAAAATTATAGCACTGCAAAAAATAAAAAAGATTAAGTGATTATATGTACTCAAGTACAAGAAATGAGAAAAAGGGAAAAAATCAATTATTCTATTAAAAGATAATAGGAAAAACAATAAGAAAATTAAAAATAAATTCAGGGAAAGAATCAACAACAACAACAACAACAACAACAAAATATAATGTGATTCCAAAAATTAGCATCCATTAGTCTATGAACTGTTATCTCCAATGCAGGTAACAGGAAACAGTCAATCAGTTTCAATAGAAGATGCTCTTTTTACATGTGAGCAATGAATCCAAGAGTCCTTTTCTCCAATTTTTATAGCTGTCAGAGTAGTTAATAAAATTTAGAATGGGCCTTCCCATGAAGGCTGAGTTGCCCCAGTGTGCTGGAAATTCTTTATATACACCTTGTCACTGTGTTTGCCTAATTTACTTATAGTTTCCTTCTTTACATTCAAGTAATTTACCCATTCTGAATTTATTTTGGTGTAGGATGTGAGATGTTGATCTAAACCTAATCTCTCCCATATTGTTTTCCAATTTTCCCAGCAGTTTTTGTCAAATAGTGGATTTTTGTCCCAACAGCTGGGATTTTGGGTTTGTCATAGACTGTCTTGCTGATGTCACGTACCCCAAGTCTATTCCACTGATCCTGCCTTCTGTCTCCTAGCCAGAACCATATTGTTTTGATGACTACTGCTTTATAGTACAGTTTAAGATCTGGTACTGCTAGGCCACCTTCCTTCACATTTTTTTTTATTATTTCCCTTGATATTCTTGATCTTTTTGTTCTTCCAAATGAACTTTGTTATCATTTTTTCTAATTCAGTAAAAAAGTTTCTTGGTAGTTTGATAGGTATATTAAGTAAATTGATTTGGGTAGAATGGTCATTTTTATTATGTTAGCTTGTCCTACCCATGAGCAATCAATGTTTTTCCAATTGTTTAGATTATAAATATTAAAATTGATAAAGGTTGGTATAATAATATAAATTAGTAATTTAATTAAAGCCATGTTTATAGATAAAGTTATCAGACCACACGCTTGTAAGCATTCAAAACTGCCGCCTCCATTACTGTCTCCAAGTCTGCTAGCCAAGGGCCTACTCGCCAAGAGCCACTCCCTCCTAACCCAGGAGATTTAAGCTCTTCCCTGGGTCAAGACGTAGGCCTCCCCAAGCCCCAAAACCCGGAAACGGAAACCAGTTGGACCATGTTGGATCATGGGAAATGTAGTTTTGATACATTTCCCATGTCCATAGAAATATATACACTTTTAGATGGCATTCCCCAAATTTCACTTTTACAATTCCCTGTGAGGTCCGGCAAAAAAAAAGGTTAGTCCTTTTTTCTTCGCTGGACCTGTAAAAATAAACAACTTCTAAATTTTTCAGGAATTTGGGGATAAAAGAAATAGATGAACAAATGGTTAAAATTAGCCGCATTGACAAAAACCAATTTGGGGCTGTCCCCCACTGGCATAACAGTGTACAATTAAAACAATACATACAACTCAATTTCAACTCCCCATAGTTCAATCAACTGCACCCCAAAGTTCAAAGTTTGGTCTTCATGGTACAGTGAAGGCTTTTCAGACATCTTCATGTGTCCTCACCAAACAAGTTTGTCGTCTGGATTTTGGGGAGATGGCAAGCTCCTTATTCTGAAATTATTCTCAAAAGAATTTAAACTTTACATTATAGATTACAAAACATACATTTTCTTCTAAGATTTTATACAATTCAATTCCCCGTGAAATTACTCCTAAAAGAGTTAAATATACATATATTTTTACATTATTGAATTTTAAAAAACTTAACAGATATCCACGTAAGGTAAATCTTAAACACACCTTTTTTCTAAAAAAAAGGTACCTCAGGTCAGCTAAGGATGGCAAAATACAAAGAATAAAATTCAAGAAAAAAGAAGAAAAAATTAACTTGTAAATGAAATGTAAAATGTGCAAAAATCTGGGGAAAATAAACTTAGACCTTTGAATGAAGGTCTAATTAAAGTGAATTCAGCAGTGTGCAATTACCCATCCAGGGCCAGGACTTAAGGAAAATGTCTCTCTGTGATCTGACTTATCATCAGCTTTTTAGGGAAGTGAGCCAAATAAATAACCAATCTTAGGTGCTTTCTAGGAATCTAAGTCGAGGGGACCCACGTCCTCTAAAGTTTTAGAAAAAAGACTGGGACTCCAGGACTCAAACCCCAATTTCCAAGCCCTAAAGTATTGGCATAGAACTGCTGCAATTATGCAGATCTTAGTCAGTCAAGTCTCTGACCATGTGCTTTCTTTAGCACTATTAACAGCTTTCATATTCCCTTCTGGAATCAGAGAGGCATTTAAATCACAGTCCTATAGGCTCAGGTATTTGCTGTAGAATCAGAAAAAGGATAAATAATGATTATATATGTACTTCCAGTACAAGATGAGAAAAAGGGGAAAATCAATTGCTCATTAGAAAAATGTTTCAAAAATCAAAAATATATATATAGCTTAGAACTAGAAGGGTTTTGTTACCCCAAAATGAGATTTTCTGTGAGAGAAAGTGGGTTTTACAAAATAGCAGATTCAGAATGCACATTCAAATGGAGTACCATTATTTCCAATATCACATTTTAAAACAATAAATAATGATGTTCAAAATCATATACTTGTTACAACCTGTAACCCTTGGCAAATGCTGTTATTGCTTCCATAGCAAAATGTGATATTTAAGAAAGAAACCTTCTGGATAAGAATATACAGGAGCTCCTTGGCTTCCTGTTTTAAAAAAAATCCTGGGTAGGAATGCGTCTACCCATTCCAGGCAATAATATCTCTTATAATAAAATATATAAAAGCTTTATCCTTTAAGACAACAATTCTTAAGGATTTAAAGTAAAAGTTAAAAAATACCACTTGTAAAATTACAAGGTAATATTCAAAGCATGGAAAACTTTCAAGGTTCTTTGCAAATACCAAGACAGAATAAATTTTAAAAGACATGTGCTCTATAAGATGTTCATAGGTGGTACATATAACCGCATTGTTTCTGATACAGTAAGCTTTAAGTAAATTAGGAAATATAATAACATCATAAGCAGAAACTTCATTAACTTAAAATGATTCAGTGCAACAGGAAAATCAACGAAATAAGCAAGATTAATTTACAAAACTAATTAGCAAAATACAGTAAGATACAGTCTCTTTAAAAGTCATTCAGTTCTGAAAGGTTTTTTTAGTTTTTTTTTTTTATAATCAGTCTTTGCTCAAAGTTCTGAGCAGGTATGGGGAGAAATTTCTTCCCCTGAGTTCAATTTTTAATCACAAGCAAGTCTGAATAGGCCATTCGGCCCCATTAAGGGTAAACGCTAGGTCCATGTGGGGTCAGGTCGTTATAGAAAATCCCACGTGTAGAGCTTGTGTGGGTGGCTAAATTAGGTCTTTAGAGAAACACGTGGAGGGCTAGAATGTCTCCTATAAGAAAGTAGAGAGAAAGGGGAATATACCCAAATTGTTAGCGGCAGGAACTGAAGCAGTCTCTGGAGGTCGAGATCTTGGCAAGTCAGGACTGGGTTCCTTCCTGGAAATCTCAGGAAAAGCAACTTGGGGTGCTGGACTCCAGCAGCACCAGTGAGTCAGGATCGGAGATCACAGGCACTGGAACGCTGGCTTGCAGGCTTTCCGCGCGGCAGGAATGGAGATCAAGTCAGGAGTCAGGAGAGCAGCGGCAGAGACACACTGGCTGGGCTCTGGCATTTTAGTGTAAAGCCAAAAGCCCGAATCGGCTGGCCTGACCTCCCTCCCAAGGTGGTTTGGGCTGGACTGGCTGGCTGAGTCCCACTGGAGGCAAAAATGTGCTCTTGCTTTTAGCAAAAGCATGGCAAGGAAAGCCACTTTCCTTTTTTAAAAAAGTGCTCAAAAGAGCTGAGCCAGACGGCCAAAAAGCAGGCATGGCTATCATTAGGCTATCTGGAAGATTTAGAGTTCGAATTTCGACCTTCTGGTTCGCCAAATTATAAATATTAAAAATGATAAAGGCTGGTATAATAATATAAATTAGTAATTTAATTAAAGCCATGTTTATAGATAAAGTTATCAGACCACACGCTTGTAAGCATTCAAAACTGCCTACTCCATTACTGTCTCCAAGTCTGCTAGCCAAGAGCCTACTCGCCAAGAGCCACTCCCTCCTAACCCAGGAGATTTAAGCTCTTCCCTGGGTCAAGACGTAGGCCTCCCCAAGCCCCAAAACCCGGAAACGGAAACCAGTTGGACCATGTTGGATCACGGGAAATGTAGTTTTGATACATTTCCCATGTCCATAGAAATATATACACTTTTAGATGGCATTCCCCAAATTTCACTTTTACAAGATATAGTTTAGTTGTTTGGAAAGTGTTTTGTAGCTGTGTTCCTATAATTCCTGTGTTTGTTTTGATAGATAGATTCCTAAGTATTTTATATTCTCTAGGATGATTTTGAATGGTATTTCTCTTTCTAACTCTTGCTGCTGCAGAGTGTTGGAAATTGTAGCAATCCAGATATACATTAATCTTGATATTATTTTAAGAGTGCTCAAAAAACTGACTCTTGTATTGCTTATGATTGATTTCTGTAACCTTGAGTTAAATTGAACCTCAACCTTGCCAAATTCCTAGCCCTTCCCTAAGGGTATACTCCAGAGACTTGTCAGTTATCTCAGTCTCCTTAATTTACCTAAAACAATCAATTAACATATGTATCAACCACAAGAACCCCTGATCTGTGCTTTAGCTCTACCTACTGTCTTAGAATCTGGCAGTTTTTATCTCATGATGATTACTTCATAATGTTAATGTGTCAGACCACTTGGCTTTTCCCTTCCCCCTATACTGTTGTAACCCCAATAAAAGTATATTGGCTAAGGAGGAAGCTCTTACCCACCAGAGCTTACTCTTTGTCTGACTACCTTATGCCAGAACTTTCTTTGTCTGTGTGTCTTCATTCATTTTCTTTCCATTGGTCCTTAACCCATAACCCATTTTCTCTCAGTCCTTGGTACCCCTTTCTGAGTGTCCTACCCACTAGGAATCTTTTTTAAGTTGGTGGACGGCTTCATTAATATATAGAAATGCTAATGATTGCATCCTACAACTTTATTAAAATTGTTGATTATTTCCACTAGTTTTTTTTAAACCCTTGTACTTCAGTGTATTGTCTCATAGGTGGAAGATTGGTAAGGGTGGGCAATGAGGGTCAAGTGACTTGCCCAGGGTCACACAGCTGGGAAGTGGCTGAGGCCGGATTTGAACCTAGGACCTCCCGTCTCTAGGCCTGACTCTCACTCCACTGAGCTACCCAGCTGCCCCCTCCACTAGTTTTTTAGTTGATTCTCTAGGATTTTTTAAGTAGACCATCATATCACCTGCAAAGAGTGATAGCTTGGTCTCCTCATTGCTTATTTTAATACCTTCAATTTCTTTTTCTTCTCTAATTGCAACTGCTAGTGTTTCTTGTACAACGTTAAATAATATGTTGGTTTTTCCTTCTCAGTCAGAAGTCTGGGTTAGGTGGGCAAGCTCTCTGTGTAGAGAGTTGTGGAGCAGTTTTTGCCTGAGTCACAGCTCAGTGCTGCCCCTCTCAGCTTTATCCTTGCACCTAAGGTCTGTGCTCTTTAGGCTCCTGGGGTCTCAAGTTTAGCTGCTCTCAGTGTCAAGACTCCTGGTGGTCCCCTTGCTTGCTCCACTGCCCCAAGCTCCTTTGTGAGTCTAAATGTGCTGCTTCCACAGTCTGTCACTCCTTTGCTCTAGGTCTGCACCCAAGGACCACACTCAAGGTCCATGCTCAAAGTCAGCGTTTTTTAGCCTCTTGGGGTCTTAAGTCTTGTTGCTCTCAGGAGCCAGCCCCTGGTGATCCCAGTTAGCTGCCATGAACTTAGTAACTTAGTGAATGTCCCAGGCTTGCTTTAACTCTTGTGCACTGGCTCTGGGGCTACAGGTGGGGTGGGGATGGGGGGATGGATTAATCAGCTTGCATTTTAGTGAGAGCTATTTAACCCTGTATAGAATGGAAATGCCCAAATCTTACATACCTTCAATGCTGTGCCCTATTGTGGGGTCCCTTTGTTCATCTGGATTTGTTTTTTGTTTTCTTTTGAGGTATCATGTATCAGTTGGTTAGGAGAGTTAAGCTGCCTGCTTCTACTCTGCAGCCATCTTAACCCAGAAGACACAATGTTAAATAATAGAGGTGATAATGGGCATCCTTATTTCACTCCTGATCTTATTGAGAATGCTTCTAATTTGTCCCCATTGCATATGATGCTTGTTGATGGTTTAAGATATATACTTTTTATTATTTTTAGGAAAGGTCCTTCTATTCCTATACTTTCTAGTGTTTTCAATAGGAATGAGTGTTGTATTTTGTCAAAGGCTTTTCCAGCATCTATTGAGATGATCATGTGATTTTTGTTCCTTAGCTTGTTGATATGGCCATGTGGTGATGGTTATGATATGATATGTATATGGTTTTTGTAATATTGAACCATCCTTGCATTCCTGGTATAAATCCCAACTGATCATAATGGATAACCATCATGATCACTTGCTGGAATCTTTTTGTTTGTATTCTATTTAAGATTTTTGCATCTATGTTCATTAAGGAGATTGGTCTATAGTTTTCTTTCTCTGTTTTTGATCTACCTGGCTTTGGGATCAGTACCATATTTGTGTCATAAAAGGAATTTGGTAGAACTCCTTCTTTGCTTTTTATGTCAAATAATTTGTATAATATTGGGATTAGTTGTTCTTTGAATATTTGATAGAATTCACTTGTGAATCCATCTGGTCCTGGGGATTTTTTCTTAGGGGGTTCTTTGATGGTTTGTTCAATTTCTTATTCAGATATGGGATTATTTAAGTATTCTATTTCTTCTACTATTCATCTAGGCCAGTGGTTCCCAAACTTTTTTGGTCTACTGCCCCCTTACCAGAAAAAATATTAGTTAGCCCCCTGGAAATGAATTTTTAAAAAAATTTTAAAAGCAATTAATAGGAAAGATAAATGCACTTGTGGCATCACTACCCCCTGGATTGCTGTAGCACCCACCAGGGGTTGGTAGTGCCCACTTTGGAAATCATTGATCTTGGCAATTTATGTTTTTGTAAATATTCATCCATATCACCTAGGTAGCTATATTTATTGCCAAATAATTAGGCAAAATAGTTTTTAATGATTGTCTTAATTTCCTCTTCATTAGAAGCGAGGTCTCCTTTTTTGTCTTTGAAACTATTAATTTGGTTTTCTTCTTTCCTTTTTTAAATTAGATTGACTAGTACTTTGTCAATTTTATTTGTTTTTTCAAAGTACTAGCTTCTAGTCTTATTTATTAATTCAATAGTTCTTTTGCTTTTGCTTTTATTACTTTCTTCTTTAATTGCAGGAAGCCATCAAACCCCGTGATGTTTAGCACAGTTCGTTACTAGTTCTGAAAACCTGCACAGCAGGTGTCATAAGGATGAATGTTTTCCTCAGTTTCCCCTATGTGACTCTTTTCTCGCTAACATTTCCCCTCACTGAAATTATTATTAATCAATATCCTTACTCAGACACAGGAAAACACAGAAAAACAATACAGGCTAATGGCAGAGTGCCCCACAGGCCTAGTATAACTCCTAGCAAATTCCTACCCTTACATACAGTAATACAGAAACTTACACTGAAATCACTTCACAACAAAAGAGCATATAGTGAGTTAATGTTAAGGATTTTAATATTTAACTCAGATTTCCATACCAAGGTGCCTGCAAGAACAGGCCCGAATAGTCTCTAAGTTTCCCCCCTCCCAGACCCGATTTGGTACAGCACTTTAACATAAAAGAACAATGACTGAAATATGGAGAAATTGTCTCCCATGAAAAAGCTTGTACTTTCTCACCACTGTGGCCCAAGAGATATGTTAAAAACACCTAATACATTGTCTCCAAAGGTAAGATGCATGGTGGGAATGGAATTCATGCTAACACTGATGTAATCTTGAGAAAAAAGGGTATAAAAATAAAGATCAGCAGGTGACACCAGAGAAGAGCCACTGCAATTTCACTTGCACTCCGGCTCATTTTCATTTCATGTCACTACACTGTTCCACCTCCATAGAACCCTCTGAGCAGAAAGCAGGCCTTTCCTCAACATTTAATTTTTATGATCTCTAATTTAGTTTTCATCTGGGGATTTTTAATTTGTTCACTTTCTAGTTTTTTTATTTGCATGCCCAATTCATTGATCTCTGCCATCCCTAATTTGTTAATATACACACTCAAAGATATAAAATTACCCCTAAGTACTGCTTTGGCTGCATCCCACAGATTTTGGTAGGGTGTCTCATCATTGCCATTCTCTTCAATGAAATTATTAATTGTTTCTATGATTTGTTCTTTAATTAACTGATTTTGGAGAATTATATGATTTAATTTCCAATTAATTTTTGATTTGCCTTTCCATATGCCCTTACTAATTATTATTTTTATTGCATTATGATCTGAAAAGTTGCATTTATTATTTTTGCCATATTTCTATGTCTTAGTGCATGGCCAATCTTTGAGAATGTACCATGTGCTGCTGAAAAGAAGGTATATTCCTTTTTGTCCCTATTTATTTTTCTTCACATATCTATTAACTCTAATTTTTCTAGGATTTATTTCATTCACCTCTCTTACCTCTTTCTTATTTATTTTTTAGTTTGATTTAGCTAGATATGATAGAAGAAGGTTTAGGTTTCCCACTAGTGGAGTTTTACTATCTATTTCCTCCTCGAGCTCTGCCAGTTTCTCCTTTAGAAATTTGGATGCTATACCATTTGGTGCATACATGTTGAGTAATGTTATTTTTTCATTGTCTATACTGCCTTTTATCAAGATGTAATTACCTTTCCTATCTCTTTTGATCAGATCCATTTTTACTTTGGCTTTATCGGTTATCAAGATTGCAACTCCTGGCTTCTTTTTCTAAGTTGAAGCCCAATAGATTTTTTCCATCCTTTCACCTTCACCCTGTGTGTGTCTACCTGCCTCATGTGTGTTTCTTTCTTGTAGACAACATAGTCTTGGCCAAGTCCAAGCCAAGGGACTCTTTAGGGCAGTAGGCAATACATCAGTCTAGTAAGCTGAAGGTCCTGAATTTATCCTGGAAAGGAGGGTGTGATACAGTGGGAAAGACTTCTGGAGACAAAGAAGAAGCTTGAGCTTGGCCCTGATGAGAATGTCAGCCCCACTCAAGCTCAAATAAGATCTTTTGTTAGTTTGAGACTAGTAAAGTTGGATTTTCCTTCAGGGAGGAACTCTCATGTGACAAGGTCAAATCTAGGACTTTCAACTTTAAGCTAAGCTAAGTAAACTGGGGGTCATTAAATCTTTCTAGGCTACAAGTTGGGGGCTTCTAGATTCCACGTCGGCATGGCCAACCTCTCTTTTATGGCATTACTAAGATTTCTGTTTGACTTATTTTTCCATTTACTTTTATCTTGTTGAACTTGAGTGATCCAGGGCTTCTATAATTTATTTTCATCATTAAATTTGTAATCTTATTAATTAACCCTTATCAGAATTTACTAATTAAATATTTGCTTAACACAGAAGAAACTTCACTTCTCACAAGTTATCATTCATATCTCCAAAATGAAACAAGTATTAAAGAATTGACTACATAATTTATTAACATATTAAATAAATAATAAATCAGACATATATAACTGTTTACAGTATTTGTTTTTGAGAAAGTTTACAGCCAGAGGACCTTCGACCTCCCATCATTCAATTCAATCCAGAAACTGATTGTTGTCTTTTAGGAATATTTAAGAATATTTTTCTCTTGGAAAAATGGTAAATTTAGTCCCTTGGAAAATAAGCTAGCTTAATTCTTTCTCTTTGAGCTTTCCAAAGTAAATGTAGAAGGCAATATTTCTAGAATGTACAGTATTTGCTAGCGTTAGACTTCATAGAATTTTATGGATTTAAAAAATTGAAACATATATACTCTCTTAGTGAACCTGATTTTATTTATAAAGTTTCTTTATAACATATCAGAACATTTCTGATCAGAAATAAATTTAATGTCACTTTCTTCTGTCTTCTCCACAGATTGATTGTAGAGCCTCAAATATCACAAATAAAACACACATTTTCTCCCTGACTTCATAGGGAGAAACATTTCATAATCATATGTATTTCTTTTTTCTCCCTTTTATTTTTTTGTTGATGCAATTTTTAATATTCATTTTCTGACATTTTGCAATCCCCCTCCTTCTCACTATACTCTCCTCCCCAAGAAGGCAGTTAATATGATTTAGGTTGTACATATAGTATCATATAATACACATTTCCATGTTTGGTATGTATGAAACAAGACATCTTGCTTACTCTAGAGAAAAATTCATAGAGGAAATAAAGTGAAGACTGGTATTTTTCAAACTACATTTGGATTCCATCTGCTCCTTCTATAGTGGTGGATATCCTTTTTTGTTATGAGTCCCTTGGAGTTGCCCTGGATCCTTGCCTTGTTGATAATAGTTGTCATTCATAGTTTATCATCATACATCACCGTGTACCATATTCTTCTGGTTCTGCTCACTTCACTTTGTATCACTTCATATGTCTTTCCAGGTTTTTTTGTGATCATCTTGTTTGTCATTTCATATTGTACAGTAATATTCTATTACAAGTACATACCACAACTTGATTAGCAATCCCCCCCATTGATGGACATTCATTCTTTCAATTTCCAGTTCTTTGTTACCATAAAAAGAGCTGTTATAAATACTTTTGCACAGGTAAGTTCTTTTTCCCTATCTTTAATCTCTTTGGGATGTAGAGCTATTGCTGGGGCTAAGTGTATGCAATTTTATTGCCCTTTGGTCAGCATTCTAGATTGCTTTCTGAATGGTTGCATGAATTCACAGATCCACCAACAGACTGTGTCCCAGATTTTTCACATCCCCTCAGAATTTATAATTTTACTTTTTTTTGTCATACATACTACTGAACTGTATTCAAAGTTACCAGTACAAACTGCTTTCCTAAGATTCCATTTAGCTTTTTTACTCTGAAAGAGACAATTAACAATCTTCACAGTCTGGGTGACATGGACATTTGAAACAGGGGTTACAATATGCATCAAATAGCAACAAATATTAAATCAAAGTTTAATAGAAGTATTGTCCACACTGAATGGAAGAAGGTACAGAAACAAACATTTATTAAGCATCCACTATATGCCAGGCACTGTGCTATGTGCTTTACAAATATTATTTCATTTGATTCTCCCAACAATACTGGGAGGTAGATGCTATTATTACCTTTATTTTTAGAATTGAAGAAATTTAGAAAGGTTATGAAATTTTTCCAAGGTCATGCAGAGTCCAAGGCTGAATTTGAATTTAGATATTTATTACACCAGAACCAGCCCTTTAATCACTGTGCCACTTAGCTGCCTCAAAGCCATGAATATGGGGGATTGTGAATGATATTAGAAGCCATAAGGAATTATCCCAAGAATCCTGAGGTATAGAATGATTGATCTTTTTTTTGGAATTTAGCCTATTAATATGAACATGAGTGAGATGAATAAACTCGGAGTGGCTTTTACAAAAGAAAAGGAGAGAAAACCTAAAAACTTTTTATCTTTATTTAATTATGCATTTTGATACTTTGATAAGCTATATAATCATTTACATGGATGACTGTTACATTTTTCTTTGTATCCCTTTCTCCTTGTACAGTGTCTTGCACATAGACTCATTGAAAATATATTTAAATAGAGTTTAACTAAATATTTCCCAATTACGTTAAAAATTTTAATAAAAATTTAAGTTCTTTATTCTGTCTGGCTCCTCCCCCAACCCTTGAGAAAGCAAATATCAGTTATACACATACATAGACTTTTAATACATGTTTGTTGAATTGGATGTTGAATTTTCCTAAATGCCTATAACTATAGTTTTATGTCCACTAAACTCTTACCCCAGCATTTCTACCTGACATTAAGATGACTTTTGGTTTTTAAAAGCTTTGGCATTGAAACACAAGCTCTTATAGGTCCCCACCAAGTTCAAAAATGCTTTGAAGATGTTTTGTTAATAGCAGCCTCTGCTTCAGCTCTTTGAGGACTGTTCATAGAGAGCCATCAACAGAATGTTGACCACTAAGTGCTAATGATTCTCTTTATGGTCGTAATAATTAATGAGGTATTGTAAAGTCCTGATCTGTATCGATGGGTTGGGTCCACATAAGTTAAATCATAGCTCCTTGAAATATTGAAGGAAGTGATAGTCATATATTAGATATAAAAATATTGGATTCTTCATTAGAGATAGTAGACAGCCAGGAAGAGTCATGAAATGGCCTTGGGAGGCCTCACCATGTGGTGAGTGAAAGTGCATCAGATTCAGGCTTGATGTCACCTGAGAAGACTTCAGAAGCTATGGGCAATGAAAGTAATTTCCAATAGGAACTCAAGGGAAATAAGAAAAAAATGAAGATGGCCACAGTGTCTCCAGAGCCTAAATTATAGAGTAAAGTAGTAATCATCAAAACAAAATTTGGTAGAGGCTGAAAAAAATATCACTGGGTCAGAGAAGATAATTTAGTGCTAGAAACATCTGAACTTTGTAACACACTGTTTAATAAACTTGAGAATATAAACTGCTTTTAATAGAATTCCTATTTGATGAGAACTACTTGAGCCAGACTGCTGTATGGCAAACATAGGTTTAGAATACTATTTTCCCCCATATGCTTTCTATATTCCAGAAAAATATTTAATTAAAATATCACATCACAAACAGTTGGAGTAAAAGTGTTGGAAGTATGTCTCATTTCTATGATTGAGGGAGAATTATTGGGCAAACAAGGATTAGAAGCAATTACAAAAAGTAAAATAGATAATTTTAATTACAAAGTATTGAAAAGCTTTTGCATAAACAAAACCAATGAGTTTAAGAAGGGACAATGCTGAATGGAGAAAAAAAGCAACCTTTTGCATTTGAACTATCCCATAAGTACTTGTTATCTAAGACAGAAAATTAAAACAAGTAGATAGAATCAAGAGCTATTTCTTAAAGAAGTTTGTCAAAGGACATGATTTCTCAGAAGAACTGCAAACTTTTAATAATCTTAAAAATTTCTTTAAATCACCAATAATAAGAAATTGCAAATCAAAGGAACCCTTAGGTTTAATCTAATACATAGCAAATCAGCAAAGGTAGCAAAATATAATTAATGTTGGAGGGGCTGTAAGAAGACAGATATGCCAATATAGATTGGTAATGCTGGTATTGGTGCAATCCAGAATGCAATTTGGAATTTCACTAAGAAAGTAACTAAATTGTGAATTTAATCCAGGAATCCCATTGTGAAACATGTACTCCAAGGAAGGCAGAACAAAAACAGGTCTCATATGTATCAAAATAGTTCTAGCTTTACTTTTGTTGTGGTAAATAATTGAAATCAAATAGATCCCTAGGCTAAAAAATTGATACATAAATCCAATGGATACAGTGCCATAACAAATGAGATACATGAAGAATTCAGAGAAACACAAGAAGACGTGAATTGATGCAGAGCAAAGCAAACAGGAGCAGTAAAAATATATAGAGTGATTGCAACAATTAAAATTTGTAGACTAAAGTAGTTGAATCCTGTGAAATTATAATAACCACATTTGGTCTCAGAGAGGAACTGAGAAAGTGTATCTCTTTCCCTTGAGGAATCTGGGTATGGGGTATTACATGTATAGTGTTGCACAATGAATGTATTGTTTTACTTAATATTTTCCTCTTTCTTTGTTATAAAGTATTGCTCCTTGGGTGGAAGTAGAGAAAAGGATCTGTAGGGAAATTTATGTAATATAAAAAAAGAAAGGATCACTTAAAAAAAAAAAAGAAAAATTGTCATGATACTGTTTGGCTGCCAAGATGCATAAAGGATTATGTTTACTAAGAAGGAAGTGTTTTTAGTCTTTGGAGATGTTATTATTAAAAATGATGAGGGCTGAGATCATCAGTCATTTTACCTTTCCTATCTTTGCGCGCCCAGGTAGCTCAAGAGGAAGTTCAAAACCACTTCCCAAAATTTAAAGCCTTCCCTCACCTTGAAGACGTCATCTAAAACAGGAAACCCGTTGAACCACGGTAAATGTAGTTCCAAGGTCCCCCACAGGTCCACAGAAGTTTGTCAAACACTATATTGATACATATATTGAGGCTCAATCCTTCCAAATAGAACCCCAGGTGATTTTAACTAACACAGAGAGCATAACTTCAATAAAGATCTCTAACTTTTGGGTAATAGCAGTGTCTCCACTGGATATTCTTGAGTTACCCTTTTCTGAGGATTAGGCTTTTAAAAACAACTATTCAAATATAAACCTGGTATTCTCAATGACAAAAGTGGCAGGTTTAGAAGAAGGGAAATTAGCTTTCTGTTAATTATTAATTGATGACATATTTTTATAGAATCAAAATCTCAGAGCTGATTTTGATTTTTTTTGCATCTCATTCAGTTTCTAATAACTATTTATTTTATCTTCACAATGTTTTCTCTATTCACTGTCTCTTTCTATTTCCACTGACCTAGAGAGACCACACATGAACATAACCATACTAAATTTATATTGAGGAGATACAAGATGATTTGGATGCATTAGTATTTGGGCAGGATAACTCTTATGTAGCTAAGTTTTGAAGAAAATAATGTATTCCATGAATCTGCAATTAGGAGGGAACATATTCTAGGCATGTGGGACAGCCAAAATAGAAAATGGAAGCATCATGTAAGTAAAAGTATGTGGCTTTGTGACACAGAAATTATGGAGGCAACTCATAAATAAGATTATACAGGAAATGTTATTTTGTGTAAACCCTAAAGGATGTCCTGGTATCTCTGATACTGCCTAGTACAGGCCCTCATCACCTCACGCTTGCACTACTGTTCTACATTTCTGATGAATCTTCCTGCTTGAAGTCTCTCTCCACTCCAATTCAATCTCTGACAAAATGATTTTCCTAAAGCACCAGTCTGATTATGTCATCCCCTATTCAAAAAACTTCATTGGGTCCTTATAATTTCTAAGGTCATATAGAAAATAATTTAAAGTCTTTTATAAACTAATCATCACCAGACTTTCTTAGTCTAATATCTTACTCCCTGCCACATTGTCTTTGATCCAGTGACATTGGCTTTCTTGCTCTTCTTGTTGCTGTGCATTTTCTTAGGCTGTCCCCTTTCTGGAATGCTCTCTCTCCTCATCTTCACATACTGGCTCTCTTATTTTTCTTTCAACCCAGCTGAAATCCTATTTTCTACAGGAAGCTTTTCCCAACCCCTCTTAATTCTATTGTTTTCCCTATGTTAATTATTTCCAATTCTGGCATAAAGCTTGTTTGTGTGTATTTTGTTTGTTATGCAATGAATAAATGTTTACTAATTGACTAATAATCTAGATTTGAGTTCTTATCTATAAGCTTTGGTTCACTGAGCATCTTATCTTTCCCACTTAAATTTTTTTTTCTTGTGCAATTCATGAGACAAGGGTGACTTCACAAAAAGAAAATTGAGAGAGGAAGCAGTAAAGAAGGAGATAGGAAACCAGTGGTATCTTGGTTTCTACTGGACAGAAAAGAAATATAGTGGTGGTGATGAGTGAAAACTTGTTAGTGATGTTAGTGAAAGGATTATAGTGTAGAAAGAAGGGAGTATAGTAATCCCTTATTGATTTGCTGCTGTCTGGGGTCCTGAAATTGAAGAGGGAGAATGGAAATATGAAGGAAGGAAGGGAATGAGAGAAGAAACTTGAGAGGAGATCCCTAAGGATGTTGTCTACTTAATACACATGAAAAATCTCCCATCAGGATTTGCTGGTACTCCAAGGACTTCTCTATTTAAGATTCTTCCTATGCTCTTGAACTAAATTACTTTTACTAATGTAGTAAGGCCATAACAAGATCATTAAGACATTCTTTAAGATGGGAAGGACTATATGTTTCCCACAGCAATTAGCATCTTGTCCAACACATTTTCAACATTTGGTATACCTGTTAAACTTGAGGACTTCTCCAATGTTTAGATCTGAAAATCTGATCAGGTAAGAGGATGATGCAGGAAGTTCATATTTTCTAAATTCTCTCTTCAAAACTCATCTGACTTCTAGATAAAAAGCACTGCTGACAACCCTTAGTAGTAATCCTAGGGGGAAGGAAGAATCTGTGCTCTTACCTTAGTCATTCCCATAGACGCTTAAACCTAATATAGCATCTAAGTATAACCAGATAGATCTTTTCTTGATGTGTGTCTAAACTGAAATTTCCAAAATTAGAATACCACTCCATTTCTTCTTATAGTTTGTGCTTGTAGATTAATATGCTAAACCACAAGTGAAGCTAAATAAAACCTTTCCACAATGATTCATATCAATTCTTTCTAAATTGTGGGTGATGGAGTTAAGATCAATATTTTGCATCTAATTTAAAAATTAATTAGGAAATATCAGCTTAAAATGATAGACAAGAAGAAGATCACTATAAATGGCTACATCTGTTTTCTTCATGATCTAAGCAGAGTTTTTTTAGGGACCCAGAAAGGCTCCAAATATATATCACTAGCCTTAGGACTTTTAATTGTGCAAATCCAATTGCCTATTTTCTTTTATTTTCTCTTCTCACTACTCTTCTTCTTTTCACCTCGATACCCTACTCTGTACCATTACACGTCATGCTTGAATTTGCTCCAAATGCTTTTACTTCTAATCAGTAGCTCATTTTTTCTAGTGTTTCACATTAAGAGAACTCCATTTCTTCTCACATTTTTCTTGGTCTTGCAAGCTATGTATATATGCATGCAGAGACTTATTTATATACATGAAGGTTTCTGTTTGCACTGACAACATTAAAACATGTTTGATTTTCTTGACTTTTTAAAATAAAGTTCTTACCTTCACTGTTCTTGAAAGAGCTCAAGGCTAGGATTACTATATCTTAAACTCTATATTGAGGACATCTTTACACTTCTTGCCTTGGATGCTGCTAATGAATCATAAGTCAAATTCTTACCATGCAGATTAAAGACTAGGAAGGGACAAAACTTTATACCAAAGTACTACACAGGAGAGAATTCCTGTTTTCCTTTATAGATGGTTGATCGGAAGTTTTCTCCCCTATGTATCTTTGGAGGGCTCATTAATATTGCTTACATAAATATTCTCTTTGTATCCTCAGTGCTCTCAGGATGGGCTATATGGACTATTCAGGGAGAACATCTTAGGTGTAAGGATCTTCCAACTCCTTTTCAGAGCTTCTTATTTATTTTTGGTTCACCTTTCACCCAACTTTCACTGTGGCTCCAAGAAGCTGTAACTAAACCCTTGTAAATCTGTCTTGACTGATGGGCTAAACCTAGTTGGGGGTAAGTGACAAGCCTCATGTCTACTCCAAATATGCAAAGACTTTTCCAGGTAAAATGGATGGAGGGCAACAATTTTTTCCAATGACCATGAAGGCAGCTGAAGTAGGTGTCATCAAGTACATTGGTCCTCTTTACAATAAAGATTGAACAGTGACAGTGCTTGGCATGGAAGTTGATACATAGTATGTGTTTAAGAATTACAACCCATGAGTTGTTTTAATGTGTTTTTTCCTGATTATTAGTGATTTGGAACATTTTTTTCAAATGACTACTTTGTCTGACTTCATTGTATAATGAATATCATATTTCTTGCCTTCTCAGTGGATTCAGGTATATTCTCTGTCTCTTTCTCTGTCTCTGTTTTTGTTACTCTCTGTCTCTCTCTCTGTCTTTGTCTCTCTGTCTCTCTCTGTCTGTCTGTCTCTATACACACACGTTCAGCATTCTCAGAACAGTGAATCTTATGCCATCTATTCAGATATTAATTATTAAAAAATTATTCTTCTAATGTTCAGTTCCAAATTCTCTGTCTCTACTTTCTCCCTCCCTCAACCTACTGAGAGGTAAGAAAATGATAACATTATACATATAAAGATCATGCAAAATAGTCATAAGAAAAATGCCCTAAATCACTAATAACTAAAGAAATGCATATTTAAACAACTCTCAAATAGTAATTTTTAGGCATATAATATTTACCAGGTGGCGTCCTAAACACAGAAGATATAAGGAAGGGTCAGCTTCCCCTTCCCAAACCATGGTCCCTGCTCTAAAGGAATTCATATTTGGAGAGCAACATACAAATAACTGTGTACAAAAAAAAAGACATATTCAGGACAAAATGGGAGCAATTTAAGGGGGAAGGTACCACTTCAATAGATCAAAGATTATATATTTAGACCTGGAAGAGATTTCAGAGGCTATATAAATGAATTCCTTTTTTAAAAAAAAATGAAGAAGAGCAGCAAGAAGTAGAAAGAGAAACACCATTTAAAATCACCCTAGACAATATAAAATACTTAGGAATCTATCTACCAAAACAAACACAGCAATTATATGAAAACAACTATAAAACACTT